>NW_010512282.1:0-4229 GCF_000687285.1 Phaethon lepturus
ATGGTCTTGAAGGTCCTTTCCAACCTAGTGAGTGATTCTGTGATTCTGATTCTGTGATATGAAGCCAAACTGCATCAAGCAGCATGTTCAGCCCACATACTTGCCTATTCCCTGGGGACATGAGGGCTGGCCTTGATATCCAAATGAGGTCAGGGGAAAGCTTCCATCTCTTTGCACTATCTTGCTGCCTTTAAAAAAAAAAGAAGAGAAAAAGAGGCAGACAGAATGTGAGACACAGCAGGGAATTCCCAACAACTGGGGCCTGTGTGGCCGTGACTTGGGCCAGCTCAGGGCAGATGTGCTAAGCCTGAAGAGCCCTTTGTGTGCAGCCTGGGTTGTCTGGGCAGTGCTGCCAGAGCTAATTTGCCAGCTAGCTAGCTAGCAACCTCCCTGCAATTGAGGAACTCACAGAGTGAAATCAAAGATTGCCAGAACAGACTCAGAGCTTTCGGCAGTAACATGAGATTGCCAAGGACATAGTTCTGGATGACATACCTAGGGTTATTTTAGCAAATGAGTGTTTATAATGCAATGTAGATGCACACACAAAGACACAGCAGCCTCACGAAAAATAGCGTGCCTCGTGTATAGCATTATGCATAACATAACTATTGCAATTGTGCTCTGTATTAGCTGTGTAAGACAATGCAAACTGTCGTGTATTGCTTATTAAATAGCTTTAACTTCATAATCAATGAGAAACGCTTTTCTTATTCTAACACAATTTGCATCATAATAGAGCAGTGAGGCCTCCATCAGGTAAGCGACCCCGCTGTACCAAGCACCGAGCAATCCAGGGATAATAGCTCTTTCTTGAGTTCAATTTTATGTGCAGCGAAATGTTATAATTAGGACGTAGAACCTATCAAGTAAACCTGTGTTTAGAGAAAACAGTCTAAACTTGTTTTCATCAAATGTACAGGAAGCGATAGACTGCTCTTAAAACCTGCCTCACGAAAGCCGGGCACCAGCTAAATGGATCTGTTGTTTGTGTAATGAAGCTGTCCAACACATTCTTTGGGATAATAAACTAGCACTCCCCAGCGCAAATCATAACACATTCTTACGTGCAATAACACAGGGACAGCTGAACTAGAAAATGGTCAGGCACTAAAGTGTTGGCTCTTCCCAGCCTCTCTCCCCTTGTTCTGGAAATCTGGTTAGAGACTGCTCGATTTTCCTGTCCTCCAGGCAGGTTATAGGTAAAGAGCTTTCCCACTGTTGTTTCTTTGTTTCTTAATTACCTCTTTTTTCCTTTCCTTCCTTTCTTCAGCACCTCCAGAGCTGCTTGGGCAGAAGGAGGGAAGAACTGTCCTGAGTCATTTCTTAACAAGGAGGGGCCCCAGTGCTGGAATCTGGGCTGGATGGGTACATGCAGAACTGTGTAGGTTGTTTTTTCCTTTCTTTCTGATAGCCAGACTGTTTTAATCTTTTCAATGGTAATAATGTGTGCAAGGAATAGTTTTGTTGTTTATTGAAGCACTTAAATCATAATTGCAAGGACAGGGTAAAGAAAATGGCTTTTTCATATACTTCTTGATATAATTTCTATGCTAATAATACTTCTTGATATAATTTCTATGCTAATACTCAGATTTCTATGTTTGAGAAAAGACATCTATATATATGTATATGGGGCAAAAAAACACATTAGCAGGGCAGGAAAGGTGGCCAAAGAGACTGATGAAAGAAAAATGCCTGTCTTAGTCTGAGAAGGTGAGAATAAGTAAGAAAAACAAAACAAACTGCAGGCCTGACTGATACTTCCCTGGGTATCTGACATGAGAAGAAGAGCTGGCTACAGTCTGGTTTACAGGACCATTTCATAGTCTGACCCCAAGCCAAAAGGGCCTATTGGGTTTCTGTGCTCCATTTGGTTTGCTGCCACAAACGAAGAATACAGCAGCCAGCAAACATCCAGCAGCCATTGACTTCCTCCTCCTCCTCCTCCTCTGCAGTAAGCTGCTTTATGGCTGCATCAGCAGATGAAGGCTTTTGACATCAACGTGGAGAGATACTGGAACTATGGAATAATATTTTCACTGTTTTGTCACACAAGCATATTTGGGGGCATATGGGGGACATGATCTGATTATTCCTATGTCTATGATCTATTAATTTATGCAACACCTGCTGAAATGAAAGGTGGGATTAATTTTGCATAGATCTAGATGCCTACTAGGTAGTCAGCATGGACTCTTTTTATACTTGCTGGACAGAAACTGACATTTTTAGTGGGCAAATAGTCTTGATCTGCTTAAATGTCCCCTTGAGTTTAAGTGAGTTAGTGTCTTTTTCTTTCTCTCTCGACCTCACAGGGAGGTTAGACAAAGAGCCCAGACATAGGTGTTTATGCTCTAAGCAAGTGAAATGAAATCCCACAACAGATCGCTGGACCTGACAGAAACATGATGCGTCAATAAGGGTTACTCCTGAAGCCATTGGCAGCCTTGTCTCCGTTGCTCCTGAGTGGAAGGGTTACAATTAGTACTTGTCAGGAAGACTTTTCCTGGATCCTGGCAACAAAAGCTACCAAAACAAGTTGGAGTTTAATGGGCAATGCTTTCTAATTGTGGGAATAAAAAACCCTTGTCTTGGCTTGCTAAGCTTCTCTTTTTTTTTTTTTCCTGAAAAAAAAAATCTTTATTTAGATTTGCTGTCACTGTGAAGTCAGAATCTCAATGTTCTTGTTTACAAAGCTGAAGACACATTTAAAGGAAAAAAACAAATCTGCTAACACTCATACTCAGAATATAGCTTAATCTTATGATTCAGCTTGCTTTTATATCTTGTGGGGAGGAGGAGCAGGGCAAGAGCAACTGTGCTGGACTCACATGCAACTCCCATGCAAAAATACTGTTTCTCCAGGTTACCGCCTTAAAGAGCGAGAACTTATCCCCGTGTCCTCATTTCCATCTTTGGGGGGCATTTCTCTTCCTCTTGAACGCAAATGTATTTCAGGCATGTTTCAGCCCTCTTTTTCCCCTTGTTCCTTCCATAATTATGAGGTCTTGTGGTCTTTTAGGTAGCTGCCAGGCATCCCAGAGAACAGCAATGAAATATCTCTATATTTATCTGAGAGTGAATCTATATGAATAAAGGAGGAGCTCAGAATACCAGGTTTTATATGCCATTCTAATTAATTTTTTCAGAAAGTCAGACTAATTCCCGTTATAAGCTTACACTATAACATTTTGCAAATCACATATCACAAGAGTTTTCTTCATCACCAGCAGTTCCTGGTTACAGGTCAGCAGGGCTTTCTATCACTAACATGTGACATGTCAGTGTACACTGCTCTTCTGGAATCACATCACACACGATCAGGTCAAATTCTGTATTAGTCCATTTGTAAAAATGCATGCATTCCATGTAGGCTTGAAAAAGTGCCTGAGAAAATAAAGTCCCATAATATCCAGAATATAATTTCATTCTGTATTCATATGTAAAGTTTTTTCCCCTTTCTCTGAGATGCAGGGAAGTTTTTTATTCAGCATTTCGATTGCTGAATTTTGTCCACCTCACAAAAGGTGTCAATGGGGTCTCCTGTGTTTGATCCTTACAGAGAGAATGCATGTCCTTATCTGCATCCTACACTTTACTGGAAGCGTAGCCCTCCTCATCAGGTTGGAAGGGATGAATTCAGTAAGACCATCCTTTTCCTGATGTCAGGAAAGAAAGGTCAGTATCAGCAACTGCTGATTATGTTTAGCAAAGTGAGGAAAGGAGATTAGCAAGACTGAGCTTTGTTACCTTTTGCTTTTTGGTTCAAGTCTCCAGTGAATGAAAAATCATCTGTGCCTGTTTAGAATTCATGTCTGTCAGAAGATATTTCAAAGAGATGATAACCTCTGCCTGGCTTATGCTGAGGTGTTGAAAATCCACCTCTCCTTACAGCTAGTTCAGCAAAGACAAATGAACATTGATGAGACTGGAATCTGATGAGACTGATTGATCCAGACAAAGTAATGGAGAAACTTTTCCCTGGAATTTCATGACAGTCAAGGATTCTTAAGGATGCTGTGGCTTTTGACTACTACTTCTCTACTATCTTCCATGAATAGCACATGAAAATGATAGAGAGAAACTTTCACTGAGGATGGCCAGAAGTCCATACTTCGTTTTATTTAATTTTATTTTGCCACTACCAGGGACAGCAGCCCTGGTTACTTCATTTGGGAAAGCGCCACACATTTGGAAGTGGGTGGAAGTGTTGATCTGCTGGAGGG
>NW_010512283.1:0-1929 GCF_000687285.1 Phaethon lepturus
GCCGGCGTCCGGCCGCCTCGCACCGGAGATCTAGGCAGGCAGCATACACGCAGCAGGTTCCTTCCTCGCTGCCGGACGTGCCAGAGATGCCACCTTACTGTCTTCGGTCGAGACAGCTTTTTTTACATTTTCTAGATATTTCTGAGCTCCGCTGATCCGTGAACGCTGCGGCTTCTTTTTTAACATACTCTCTGAAGGCACGGTTCATTTTATGTTCAAATAAATGCAGTGCTCCTTTGTTTCCTCCGCTGAATTCTTTATTTATTATTTCCTAAAATGATTTGATTTTCCCCCTCCTTCAAAACACATATGATTGCAATAAGCAGATACAAAATAGAACCGAGAAACAAAAGGCCGAACATGCTGATAATGTACATTTGGTTTGTATTTCTCGTTTTAAGATGTGTTTTAATTGGTTCACTACCAACATCCTGTAACTTTCAGTCCGTCAGAAGAGAAACCTGTTTCATTTTAAAGCCAGTTCATTTCTTCCCTCTTTCAGCTGAGAGCAGTGGGTAAGACCCTACCGTAGTACCTTCAAATTTAATTTCATTAAAAGGTTTAAATGAAGAGGATTACAATACATCTTGTTTTGCTCTTCTCCGTTGATGATTAGGGGCTGGATTTCATTGTGAAATGGGTTTTTAAAAGAACAGCAACACAAAACACATTTTGTTGCTCTGTAACAGAAACCTTCATGCATAATTTCTAAGGAAAACGTGCAGCTGTAAACCCAGAAATAAACAGTTTGCCGGTTATTCCAGAAGCTGAATCTACTTCGTTTAACGAAGAGAAAGTGAAAAGGCAACACGAATGCCACCTTAAGGTACTCACCTGACAACCAAGTTCGACTCAATAGACTAACGGTGTGGCCACACCCGATTTAATACAAACCTTTATTTGGGAAAAAAAAAAAAAAAGATAAATAGGTATCCAAGAAATTGGGAGTGGAAAAGTGGTCTGGAAGGTCACCTCGTCCGTCCCCCTGGACAAGGGCAAGATGAACTTTGCTTAGCCGTTTCTGCCAGACGGGTGTTGAACGTGCCCTTAAATCCTGTCCGGGACAGCGTTTCCATGCTCGGACAATTCGCCTGTGACGTGAAGTTTGTTGCTGACGATTTAAACATTGAGGTTTGATGACTCCGAGAAGGTTTGCGTGTACCGAACAGGAATTAATTTGAGGAAGTCTTGTTGTACAGGAGGTCAGCCTGGAAAACCACGACACGGTCCCTTTTGACCTCGCCTTTTAGGAGGTTAGCGTCTCTCTTATTTTGGACCCTCGGCTTCCATCTTCGAGCTGGAAGTTTGGATTAGCAGTTTTCATAAATACTTATTTTAAAGGGTGAAAGTGTCCTTCTGCTCTTGGCAAATGAAGAGCTAAGTAAAAAAAAGCTAGGCCTGGGAGAGGACGGTTGCATGTATCACCACCTTCCCCCCATCCCAACCCACTTCACCAGAAGTCTCGGCTCTGTTGTGTAAACGGTTGTTCCAAAAGCTGTATTTAAACACAAATCTTTTGGCTTTAGTCAAGCCGAAGAGAGAGCCTGTGTCTGGTGGGCTTTACGGGGTGCTTTTGGCTGGGGACCGATTACCACGGCTGAGGCTGAAGCGAGAACCGCGTGGAAGACGAGGGTCCCATCTCTCCGTCGGTTCTGGCCTTCGCCCGCGACGGCGCCCGGGCAATTTCGTGACCGTCGCCGTCTCCTCCCGGTAACTCTGAGCCGGAGGCGACCGGAGTTCCGCGCAGAAGAACTCGCTCCCTCCCGGGGGAAACGTCGGGACGCCTTGTCCCTAAACAGCCGCCCTCCCCTGCGATAGCGAACGTTTCTGCTGTTAGTGGTTAGTCCGAACCGAGGAGTTCGCTGACGGAAGCGGTGGGCCGGTGGCTTTACCTGGCAGTTCACCTCGGTGAGCGCCACGCGGCCTCGC
>NW_010512284.1:0-7743 GCF_000687285.1 Phaethon lepturus
AAAACCTTGCCACGCAAACCCAATACAATTAGGTTCTTACACATATATATTTATGTAAGAAGAGTGAAATATTAAATTCAACAAATATCTCCAAAGATGAGGACAATAACGCCTTGTGATATCAATTTCACAGCTTTACTCAGCATTAGGTTCTAATCAGGATTATAGCTCTTACAGGCCCAGAGCGGGTATCTTTACTCCAGCCACATAAACCCAGAATAATGAAAATTAATGATTTATACTTATGAAATACGTATGAGATCAAGTTCTCTGGTGCAGGTAATAAGGAAAAGTTCTGTTGACTACACTTGAAAACTGTAATAGTATAAATGCCAGTATCAAATAGCTGCCAGGCGCTTTTAAAATAAATTTTATAAAGGTATGCCAGATTTCATTCAGATTATGCACCATGAATTCGCTAGAAGCGAGATACGCAATCCAGTTAATAGCATGATCAGGATAGCAGTGTGTCCACACATTAAGACAGATGCAAGGTTCAAAGTGCAATTTGCAGATAATCATTTGGGCAAGATTATTTCATACTTGACTAATTTAGCTAACAATTTCAAAAAGGTGTTAATTAAAAAACGCCTGCGGCTGCCACTTGCTGCCAAAATTGCAGAGATGCTGCCATTGAAATATTTCCATCTAATTATTAAAGGAAGCATTTGGACTGGTTCAGGAGTTGGAGAACAGACACAAACTTACTGTAGTGTTAGCAAAACTCACTTTTGAAACTTCCTAAATCTGATTACTCAAAATATTTTGGACAGTTTTACAACACTAATTCCGTGATTAAGAGGAAGTGACATCTGGATAATAAAGGCACCAGAAAGTGTTAGATCCTCAGGTATTTATTTTTTAAACCAACACCATCTTGCAGTCTTTTGTTCTGTTCTCCAACATCGCAAGTAATTGATTTTTATCTTAGTGGGAGAGGAAGTGAGAGAAATGAGACTTACAAATATTTCACTGCCTGCTCCAATTGCAACCATTACTGACGGGCCCAAGGAACTACCAGCAATTTTCTGTTGAAAAACTGCTGGATACATTTGTACCAGTGGAACAGAAGATTCCCCAAATCCTTTTCACCAGTAAAGACTTGGAGCATTACTGGTGAGATAAATAAGCAGAGTAATCCACCAAACCTTATTATTCCCTGTGCAGGATCAAGTAAAATTCACCAAGACTGCTGCAGATTTGGACAACAGCGAGAAAGGTCTACAGCTTCTTCGTGCTCTGAGAAGCAGCTTCTCCCTCAGCACTCCCACTTGCTTGTGAGGAGGATCATGCACCCAACTACTGACCGAGCAAAACTGCTTCTCTAATAACCAACCTTTCCAGGTCGTTCTCAAGACATCTTTAAAGGACTCACAGTTCAGAGCTGCTCTATCTCTGCTCACTGAACAGTAGGTCCCACCAAGGTTCCTCAGATTGAGCACCTGAAAACTGAAATAGTCAAAATCCCAGATCCATTCAAATTTCTTTTTAGGTAACACATGGAGTGAAGATTTGTGAAGCAAAGAAAAGAGGAAAGGGGTGGCATTTAAAAATATCTTCAAAAGAGTAGAAAAAAGGTACATTAAAAAAAGAACTTTGCAATTCTAGTTTTCTGAAGTTCAAGAATGATCCTCATCCCTGTAAAACCTTCCAAAGCTGATTTTCAGTTCTGACATACCCAAACTCCTCTGGGTAGACAAAACATATTTAAAGCATGTTTCCAAGGCACCCTTAGTGAAAGCACATGCTGCTAGCGTGCCTGAAGCAGACAGCTCCTGTGCAAATCAGTGACATGTCTGCTTTGGCACAGGCACTTGGCAAAATTCAGGAGACCTCAACAGTATTACAAAAGCTTAATCTGAGCCAAAGGCAAATGTCCTACTTAATCTGCAAGCAGGAACAAAGACAGGCAGCCAACCAACTTTATATAGATCAGTGGGAAAAAAAAATATTAGAAAAACCTAGGGGCAAGTAAGTTATTGCTCTTTTCGGTGGTAAGAAGTTTTTTTTCTGTCTGTCCACCTCGATCCTTTCAGCTGCTCATTCTGCCCTACCCATCAGATGGTTCTCACTCCCATAAAGCAGTGGCTCTCAACTTCTTTCATATTTTTACAATTTTATAACAAGCAAAAGCTGAAGAAACACCTTCTACCTCCAGAGAGAGAGATGGCATTCTGGCCCACACTCCTAGCCAGCTGAGATTTTGGACCTCACTGGAGATGACATGTAATGAAATAGCTTTTATACCAAAACGCGTACCATGATAGCAGGGCTGGGGTCCACCTCAGCCGACCCCATTGCCAGGATGAAACAGTCATCCTGGGCAGTTACTCCTGAGCCACAAACGGAGTAGAAAGTGTACTGAAACATCACAGAAAGAAAATACAGTTATAGTTTACTACACATATAAAATACCAAAAAGGGGCATGCTTCACAAACTAAGTGCAGGTTGGCCAAGACAAAATCTCATCCTAAAAGCGTGACCTTTAATTGATGTTTTAACACTTATAGCCATGCAATGAGGAACTGCTTGTTCATGGTTACTGAACACATTGGTTGCTCTGTCATCTTGGCTTGAAGCAAACAGGGGCCATGTTCAATATACTTGAAAAGATGCTTTGCTTGTACTTTTTGCTGCTTCTTCTGTATGCACTATATGATTGAGTCTTCCATATAATACATGCAACCATTGCATATTTTTGAAAGCCACTTTTAAATGTCTGAACACAGACAATGCACCTGAGAAATGTTTCTGCTGACGTAAAATACTCTTCTGCTACAAAAAAAACCCCACCCTATCACTTAATTTTTAATCAAACTTTGCCCTCAGGAGAAAATAAAATAATCTTAAAGTTAAGAATAATTCCAATTTTGGGGGGATATTTGGCTTTTTTTTCATCTGAAGTGGTAATTAGTGTTTCCACAACTACTATTAGTGTTGTTATTATGAAGGATTAAGTAATTTGTTTCTTATTATACACAGAAATCTTCAGGTGGAAATCGTAAAGGCAGGGACAAGGCCTGTATTGTCAGCTGCTGTTTACCAGAGCAAGACTTAGAGGAAGCATTTTCTGGCCCATTGTTTATCAAAGTTACTTTTCTTATTACTTTTTTTTTGTTGGATGAGCCCAGAAATGATGGGAGAATGATATTAACTGGCACAAAAAAAAACAAACCGTGAACTTGAGAAGTAGTGCACCTCAAAGAAAGAATTGAGAAGTGGCTAAAAATAAGAGAAAGCGCACCCATCAGTGGCAGCTGTGCTAAAACAAAACAAACCACTACAAGCGTTGCACCAGAGAAACTAGTAAGCATTTGATTTTTCTTTACCACTCAGACCTGAACAGGTGACGGAGGCACACCTATTCCTCTGTTAACTTCCCTGCTTTTTTTTTTCCCCCTTTTGCTATCTAGAAACCTTATTTTCAGACCTTTTTAGTCTGAAGTATCATTTAGTGATGCCATTTTAGAATACTGCCCTTGTTTTTCTCATATTGTGTCTATCATTAGAAAGACACAAATCTTCCAAGTGCTCTCACACTTCAGTCGTTCAAACAAAATTGGACATGAACTTTGTTTAAAAGGTCATCTTTAAAATTATACACAATAAATCTAACACTGGTAAAAATCTCTTTTTACAGCACTCCTCCCTCATCCCCACATTTCATCTCCACTGAATATTAAGCAGCACAAATCAAAGGATGGGGCTTGTTGACTGCTTCATGCTAGCGACATTCCCTTTCACAACCATGGCATTAAAACTTGATCTGGTGGCATTTCTATAATTAATGAGGCTAACCCAAAGACACGGATCACAAGCACTTCATCATTTCCTTCTGAACCCCAAATCTGAGCTATCATTTCCTTCCTAACATTAATTCCTCATTTATGTTCTTCCCCTGCATCTGTACAGCTACTGAGGAGGGAAATCATCTTTCTTCCCATCGTAAATCACCCAGATGTGCTTATCAAGTCCAAACAGAGAATCAGGATCATTTAGGAGAATGAAAAGCTAAAAATAACTTTTAAATGTCAGAAGCACATAAATATTCCAAAGGTTTCTCAAGATGTAAATTAATCAAACATATTTATGATAATGTCAAATTAAGAAATAAAAGGTCCTATACATCTTAGCAATTTCTAAAGACTGAATTTTATAGTCCTTTAGTCATCCAACAACACTGACTGTCAAGTGATGGATCACTAGCATGACTTCAGTCAATGGGGCTACTGTGCTGCTGCCTTTGAAAACCTGTGGAAGCATCTACTCGCAGCATTGCTCAACAGGCTGCTCTGTTCAAGAGGGTCCCCTAACACCTTCCCCACACCATCACCTTGCTTTCTCCTCTCTTTTTTCCTTCTCTGCACTATTCCCTTGTTTGGGCTGTAAATCTCATGCTGTTGCGTGGTCTTTGTTCTCTATTACGTCCATTTTCTGTCCCGCCCATCTTCCTTGCGTATGTAAGTCCACAAGCTGCCACCTTCCCAGTCTTCTTAGTCTTTTTCTTTGTCTTCACTGTTTCTCAGAATAACCATTTCCCCCCTCAAATTTGCGAAGGCAAGTCAGATTCTGTCCCCAAAGGCTACTCTGCTCAAACAATCCACCCCTCTCAAAAACTCCCCCAGGGAAGCGACCCATCTTTTGCCTTGCCTCCTTCCAGTTCAAACGTTGCCTCGTGCCCTGCCACAAAGGCGGCATTTGGAGACCCTGGGAACCATGTTGGCGGTGCCTCCTGCCCACCCGCTCACCCCTCTGGCCCTTCCTACTGAGGAGCAGTTTGATTCCGCTGTCCATCATGAAATGGGAAGAAGATAGCTCAGCAAGACCCCATATCCCAAATGTATCACTTTTTGCACAGCCACAGGAGATCTGCCAGGATCACTACACCCAAGTATATTCTTCTAGGGCGAGCACCAGCCACACAGAAGCCTGAGCAGGAGTAGGCACTTTGCCCTTCCTGTTTGGGGCTGGAGCAGAGGCAGGGGAGGGGAAGCAGGATTACCTCCCGCAGGGCAAACAGGAAGCTTGGAGGCCCGTTCAGAGCTACTGCTGTGTCCTCCCTGTGCCACTCAGGGGTTGCACGTCCCATCCCAGCAGGCAGAGGCTGAGCTTCCTCTCATACTGAAGATTGTGCCTTTTCCCCTCCCCAGCTGATGCCACAAGTATGTTTGGTCCCACTGCTGGCAGCTCCTTGGCTCCCAGTCACCCTGCCATGCTCCACGGCCTGCAGTAGGATCAACCATGGGGCAGGCTGGCAGCGTGGAACAGGAGAGGATGAAGTAGAGGTTTATCTCGCTCCCCCTTCTAAGCATGGGCATAAACATCCAGATCCAGGGGGATGGATGTTATACAATAGTCTAACATGCCAGTAGTTAAAAGCAGATATTTATCTTTTATGTCCTCCAAAGGACAAGAAAGAAACTACAAATCAAAATTTGTAAATAAGCAAAGTAAAACTATCATCAAAAGAACTCTCTCATCCTAGGGAGTGTACAAGGCGGGGCGGGGGGAAGAACATTGCTCCAGTTTATGCAAAATGAACATCCAGAAGCAAATCAGCATTAGCACACTGCAATATAGGGTAACTACTGTCTTTTTTTTCTTGTTGAGAGAATGATTATTTACTGCTTAGATATTGTCAGAAATGCAGACTTGTAAAACTGTCATGAAAATTTACATGTGCAAGCACATCACTTTCTTCTCCAACCTTGCAAGAAGCATAAAGTAGAAACAAAACACCCTAGTAATAGTCTATCTTTCAATGAAAAAAATACACATGCCTGGGAAGCGTAAACTTTTTCGTATCTTCTGTAAATGTAGATGACTCTCTGTAAATATACACAGAGAAGTAATATAGCTGCCCTGAGAAGACCGAGTCTAAGTAACAATATATTAGTTTAAGAACAGTAGAAAAAAATAGTTGGAAAGAGCTTGAGGAAGAACAGCAAATGCTCTCTGTGCACAAAACAGGACTCTGCCTCTCTCCCAAGCTGCAGAAGCCCAAACTCGCAGCCTGGCAGGGAAAGAAGAGAGCTCATCATGGGAGAGTGATGGACAGTTGAGACAATCTGTGTATTCTACCCCAGCACAGACAACCCATGGTAACAAACCCATTATAATAAAGTCACATTTTTAAGCCAGGCAGTACATGCTAGGATCCTCCAGAAGGTTTCTCCCCAGGAAAAATAACTTAAAGAATCTGGGGGGTGGATGGGGGAACAAACCTTTATTGCAGCAAATGCTTTTTAATCATAATCTAATGCAACCAGAAGTCTATGTCATGAATCGTTTCATACACGTGTGTCTTCTTGTTTCAGTTTTTTTTTTTTTTTCACCAATCATTGCCATTTGGTTACAGGAGCCCAGTGCTGTGGAAACCATTCCTCTGCAGCCATGGTTCACAGCAAGGCTCATCATGCAGCACAGCTGGAAATGAGAGTTTCGCCTCTTGGTAAAGTCTCTATCATTTATCTGTGACACTGAAGGGGAAAAAAAACAACCACCATAGGCAGCCTCCACGTACTTTCTCATGCAGAGCACCAGCATCCTGCTCTGCTCCACCAGGCACCCTGCACTTTGGCTATCAGGCTCTCAGCTGCTTTCCTTTGGGATCTTCCTCTCCCCGAGTGGTGAGACTGCTCACCCTTGCAGATTGCAAACTGGCCTCAGAAATGAGACACAAATGATATCTGTTGTGGGAGGCCTAACTGAGTCTGTGATCCTTCCATGCTGCTGTGCCAATGGAAAAGGTCCAGCAGAATCTGGCCACCAAAATCACAGCTGCATCAAAGGCACAGTGCTAGATGAATCCTGATTCAAAGCAAAATCCAATTCAAAGCCAGGCCTTTGGAGAAAACTTGTAGAGGAGCCCAAGGCAATAACCCTTCAAAGCCAAAGAGAAAGTTCGTATTTGAAGGAGATCAGTACTGCTGAGGGACCTGCCCTGTGGGCAAAGACAAGTAAGGCAGCTATCAAAACCTCCATGGAATATCCAACAACCCCCTGCTGTGGTGTGATGGTACTTTATCTGTCATGAAGGCTGTCAGCAAGGAGTTAAGCCCAGAAAATATTTTGTGCACATTTTAATACAATAGTGGGCTGAGATCAACAAAGTATTTGCCTAATTTGGCTGCAAAAGCCCCATAGCCTGACTGACAAATAATTAATACACTCATGGGTGGCAGCCAGCTAGGAACAGAGTTCTAAACCAAAATTAGTAATACCAAAAGCAAATTAAGGATAAAAATCACTACATGTTATCTTTGTTCTTCCCTTACCTGTTACATGACCTGATTTTCCTTTCAAACACAGCAAAAAAAAAAACTCACTTTAGGCAACAACAGCTTCTTTTAGCCCCTCGTGCAAGGAAGAGAAGTGTTCTACATTATGCCTGTGGTGCTGGAATGTAAAAAGCTTTCCCATTTTTAAGGCTGTGCTGCACACTCCTCTACAGAAAAGCCACAGGAGTCGATGCTTTCAAAGGTGATGAACTCCCTGCACTTCGCAATGGCTTCAGCACGCCTACAAATCAATAGATGTCTGACTCACGGGCAATCACAGCCTGAACAAGTTTTTCACGTTGTTTTTTTTCCCCTCCCTCCATCGAACAGCATTTGTTACAGATGTACTGGGACTATCTGCCCTTTATTTCCCGCTACATGGCTACCGCCGCACGGAAAGGCAAATTCGTTCTCCAACACCCAGAGAAACGCCGCCTGGATAAGCCACAGCCAGATCCGCCG
>NW_010512285.1:0-16750 GCF_000687285.1 Phaethon lepturus
GTGCCTCCTGCCCTGCCCATCAGCGCGGCAGCCTCGGCACCTTCGCTGGTTTGAATACAGACACCTAGGGTTTGGTTTTTTCCTCCTCCTTTCCCCAAGGAGCAAAGGCTGGAAGCCCAGAGGATCGTTATGTCTTATTGTGTGTCTGACACGGCAACGCCCATCACAGATCTCCAGTTCTGGTCTTTTGGGCATGATTGCAATATAAATATCTGACTTGCCCTAGTTAATGCCTGCAATCTCCAAGAATTCAGGAACATCAGACAGACCGGACACCATATATAACCCAATAACATGGGCAGTATCCTTCCTCCTTCAAAGCTCTCCCCCACAGCGCAGGAAACCAGCCTTTCAGGGGCTACAAGGATAGATACCAGCAAGTTCTCAGCTCTCCAAATATCTGGAGGATGCTGTGTGAGATGTGGTTGTACAGTCTCTCCCACCTGCTTGCAACCCTATAACGAGTCATTTCAGGTTCTTATCCTTGACTACTGGTGCTTGGTGCGACAGGACTCTAACCCTCTGGCATTTCAACTCTGCCATAACAGGGTCATCATCAGTGGAGTACGTGCTGGGTGTGACAAATCTCTGCCTGGGATCACATATATTTTCCTTCACCTCGAGAGGGAAGCTTCCTCTGAAGGAAAGGGCAGCAGCAGTTAAAAATCAAACCAGACAGCCAGACTGGGACTACAACCACATAGCCATGCATGTTGCTGCTGTAGGCAGTGCGGCTCCTAGCACCTTCACGCTGAATTCACACCCTACTTTTTTAATAAGGCCTTTTGAGACAGGCCATGAAGTTACATTAAATTAAATACCAAGACTGAGACTGCCACACTGGAGGCACTCCTCTTCCTCCCAGGAACCTGAATGCTTTTTAGCTCAAAACTAAGAGGGCTAGTGAGGGGAAAGTGCTGCATTTCCCCACTTCTCCTCAAAAGAAACACCAAGCAACAACTCCAGAATCTCATTTGTCTTACGATTTGAAGTGGTGGAGAAGCAGCAACCAGGCAGCACTGTTGCAGACCAACAGAGGAGAGAGATGGCCTCAGCAGCAATTTCAGTCTTCCAGTTGAAATAAAGACCCTGCCCAGTGGCAGCTGCGGCTCCTCATCCAATTTCAACCCTGCAACAAGGCAGCCGAGCTCTGGCCTCTCTGTAGACACCCCAAACCCTGGGCTCCAGCCTGCCAAACCAGCTGCCCCTGCAGCAAAGCACTTTCTCCTCCCAAATCTCTGCTTCATCCTGCAGCTTTTTTTGGAGATTTCAATTCATTTAAAGCCACAATTAAGGCTCAACCTTTCATGTTCTTTATCCTTAAAGAGCTGCAAAACCAGAAAATCCTTCACATCTGAGCAGGGCCAGGTCATCCTACATTAAAGATGGGGCAACAGAGCTGCATTTGTGCTCAGGATTAATTAGCACAAGCTGAACCCAACCCAGGCCAGGCCCTAGTTTGCTGAGCAGCCACACAAGGAAGAAGCTGGACATCTTTCAGCAGCGAGCACCTGCTGAGACCTTTGTGGAAAGACACCCTTAACCTCACACGGGTTAAAGTTTAGAGCTCCATTCAGTCCTCTCCTCTTGCTCCAACCGGGGGGCAACACTTCCCTCCAGCCAAAGGACCCATGACTCAGCTATGAATCACCAACCAGCCTTTTCATCTCATCCACCCGGCACCAGACATTGCCAACACTGCACAGAACAATCAGAGATTTATTGTCATGCTAAGCAGCCTGCTGGGCCCCTGTGGCCCCCAACAACTCCTCCACTCACCATCTGGGTTGCAGAGGCAGAGGTATTTTTAGTGTAGCCAACGTTTTTAAACAAGAACTGGAAATGGTGCTTTTCTGGCCGATTTACCAGCGGTGGCTGCAGAGCACGGGGCTGCACTGTTGCCAGCAGCAACTCCAGCATGGAGAGTTAGGGTGGCAAAAAGTGGAAATGAGAGGTTTCAGACAAGGAAAGAGCCAACAATGCTTTTCCCAACAGCTGTGCAGGTAGACAGTGGCTCAGCATGCTGCAGACACCCCTTTGGAGGGATCACAGTGGCTCCATCTCCACAGGCTGGTGTAGCCTCCAGCACAAGCACACCGTCAGGCAGTGATGCAGGACAGGTTTCTGGAGGTCTTCGCTCTCCAATACTGTGGCAGACAATTTTTTTCCCCCAAATGGTAAGCAAAATTATCAAGTTTTCCAAGTACACTAGGGGATGAAGACAATGACAGGCAGTGAAGGACTGCCAGCATGGGGTAACAGTCGCCTTTGTACTATAAGGTAAGCTACATACTACAGGAGAAGTGCAGCACTACTTCACTCGGATGGGACAGGGGTGAAAGGGCTCATCCAAAGCAAAACCAAAGACGCTTAAGCTTGCTTTGCAAGAATTAATTCACTATATTGCCCTCCAAAAAGTGATACTAACTAAACCCTGCCAGTCACACATTAAACAATTTCTGCTTTGTAGGTTGTTCGAGAGCAGTTTTGTGAGCAGATTACATTTGAGATGGAATATGTTTTAGTTTCTTTTGCTAAGTGCAAGATGTCAGTTGGTTTCCAGGACAAAAATATTTTTATTTCAAAAGATGGATAAGCAGTTTCCAGAGTTCATTACTCCCACAAGCTTTTCTAAGTGTAGCTGGTGACAATTCAAACTGAAAAAGAAGTCCCTTGTATGAGAAAGGGACAAGACATTCAAGGATCTGCTCAGCTTTAAATAGGGACACTTCAGAAGGCAGCAGCCACTTCAGAGCACCTCAGACACTTGAGAAGCTCAACATCTTTGCACATTGGGAAACCTACATTTTAAGGATCACTTAATGGGCTGCAGTAGCTAAATAGCTTGTTCACATCCATCCTGGGAGAACTTAGTCCATTCTGCTTTTGCAGGGGAACAGGATCAGCCTCCACTCACCCACAGGCAACAAAGCAAGTTCCCCAAACCTTCTTCCACCACCCATGCTGGCAGCCTGGCTCCACCTCTGCAGGACATCCCTTGCCCCCGGTAGCCATGTCCCCACCACAGACCAGGAGCTGGGGCTCACACTCGCCCTGCACTGGTCACTGCAGCTCACCTGGCCCAGGGAAGCCCAGCTCCCTGCAGACACACGCTCTGCCTGTGGAAAGCTGGACAGGCTAAGCTCCAGTGTCTCTTTTGTCTGGGATTAAAACTGCTCATCCAGCAGAGTTACAGGCAGAATTTATAATCTCCCAGCATAACACAGGCTTAAGAGCTGGAATGAGACAGGAGACATGCCAGTGCCATCATCCCCTCCCAGAGGTCCAAGAGGCCAAGGGTCCCACACCTTCCCATGCCCATGGGAGGAGAGCAGGCTCTTGGGTTTGGACCCTGTCCCCTGCCGAGCTGCCAGGGCTCTCTGTGTGCACACAGCCAGGAAAAGGGTCAATGTCCTGGCAGGCAAATTTGCAGTTGCATGGACCCACAGCCCAGCACCCTCCCTGAGCACAGGCTGAAGGAAACATTGCAGCAGCAGGCGTGCTGCATGGCAGGAACCACACAGTAACTTTGCCATCTTAAAAAAAAAAATCAGCAAATCTCTGCTTTAATCATGTTTACTGGAAGCCAGAGGACCACAGAGGTGCATCATTAAAACTGATCCATCTGCCCTGGAAAACTCATCTGATCCTCTTCAGCAGGGGAGGCTCAGAGAGGGAGTGCGATACAAAAGGAAGAGGGATGGGTTCCCTCCCATTGTCCATGCTCAGCACCAAAGCTTCGACTCCATTATAAGAGACCTCCATCTCATCTGCACAGAGGCAAATCTCAAAGAGAACAAGCGATTTAAATGGACCAGCTTTTATTTCCAAAGGGAAAATGAATTCCTATTTGTCCTTGGGATAGCAATTTTCTCCCCATGCTGCAGAGGATACGAACAAATGAGCAGGGAATGAAAGGGATTAATGAATGAATGAGTGGGACCTTGGCTCCCAGCTGCAGGAGGAAGGGGGGAAGCCAGCCACAATGCAAAGGACTGCCAGAGCGAGGTAACCCATATGGCTAGTGTTTAGCATTACAGACACCAAGAGCTCCTGGGGACACCTCCGTTCAAATGGAGATGAATTGACAAGCATCTCTGAAAGGATTCACTTAAGGGGAAACCAAAGAGAAAGGTAGGAAGGGTTTAAAGTTTAGACCAACCACGTATTCCATAGAAAGGGCTGGTTTTGCAGAAGTGCTGACCTGCTGACAACACTCAGTTCCCAGCAGCTCCTCCTTGAGATGGACCCACATGATGCTACTTTCTTCCTAAAGTCTTAAAAACTGCAGAAAACCAAAAAGGCCTCTGGTATTTACACCAAGTGTTGCTCATTTAAGGCCTACTGACTCTGCTGGCTGGATCAGGGACACGCAGCCCTGTGGAAGCTGTAAAACAAGCACAAATTAAATCTTCCTTTTCCCTTATTTTCAAGCTATTTTAAGTCAAGTCCAACATCAGGAGATCAGAAGCAAAGTTTGGGATTAGGATTAGTTTTCAGCTCGGTGAGAGTGCTGGTCTGATTCACACAGCAGGCAGTTCCTGGTACTGATGGCTTCCAATATGCTGCATCACTGCACCCTTTGCTCCCAATGCCCCAAGAAAGATCTTTGCTTTGGCTGCTCAGTGCTTGGGAATGATGGGACACACAAAAGCTGCATGAAAGCCATCACAGTTTGTTTGGGTGAGAGAAGCAAGTGACACCACCCTGTAAAGAGGTAGCAGCTACTCATCATGCTGTTATAATGCATGGCTTAATTTAAAAGCAAGCTTAATTTGCAGATTAATTATGGATGCAAGCTCATCCTCTGACTGGATGAGCTTGCAATAAATCATCTGGGTGTGAAATTGCACAGCAATTACCTGATAGTACACTCGGCATGTAAATGTTGGTAAAGAGGTGTCACCTAAAGGAGACTGATGTTGGGAACTGCAGGCTACAGCCAGCAGAAGTAAGTCACAGTGTAAAGCAGGTCAGGGGAGTAGGTGGCGAACAAGAACAGAGATCAAAATGTTTAGCACCATTCAAATCAGCCTTCAGAAGCAACATGCAAAACCAGTGCAGGATTTTCAGGGGCCAGCAAATCATGATGGAAGCTACTGGAATTTCTCCCAAGCACCAGCTGCCAGCACAGCACCAGTGCTGCTGGGTTGGGCAGTCCAAGAGGCAGAGGGAAAACATCTCACCTCCCCGGAGCTGATCCCAAAATGGGCAAGTGGCTTTGCTGAGGAAAAGTGGCAGAGTCCTGCAGAGCTGGAGGAAGCCAGGAGATAGCAAAGCGTCTCAGTCCATCAACACTAACACCACTTGTAGCCTCATAGGTGAGATTCAATTTTCCAGAGGAGCTGGGATTTATTACCATGATCAAAGAGCTAGGAACAAATGCAAGCACTGTTGGATGGAAGCTGTGAACACTACAGCATTATAAACACTCATCCAGGGCTCGAGTTGAGAGAAGCAGCTGAACCAGGCAGCAATCTGCATCCAAGGCCAGGACCCTGATTGGAGTCAGCAGGAGATGTGGATCCTTCTCCAATCCACAGCCTCCTCCTTCACCGAAGGCTGCCCACAGGGTTGCTCAGCAACATAAGGGCTGATACTGCCAATTTATCTGGAGCAAGCCCTCAGGCTCTCAAGAGGACATGCTCTTACCCGACACTGCGTGCAAGTTGCATTTGCGCTCAGCCACGGTGAGCTGCCAGGGAAAACCGGGAGCCTCCCGCATCCCCATCGCTCACAGGGCTGCGACCCTGCCTGCACGGGATGTGCCAGGCAAAAAGCAGTACATTTGCATGGCACAGCTGCCTGCAGCCCCCCATTAACACATCCCCTCCCAGAACACAGGATCCTGGCACCAGCCCCGCTTGTGCCAACTGAAAGTTGCAGTAGGGCTAGATCCAATCCAACGTCGATGCTCTGTCGTTTTCCGGTAAGCTCCTGACATGAGGCAAGCAGAGGAAGCACACACTTGGACCTGTCTCTAACCAACAGGATCCTTCTCCAGGCTGAAAACAGGTCACCATTGAAGTTCTGCAACCACTGCGGTCCACAACTGCATGATTTCCCTCCTGCTCTTTCCCCTTAACTCCCAAACACAGCTTTTCAGCAGCAGCAGGCTCACCTGATGCACAGGACACTCCTGGAATAGCGTTTGCTGTGAGCGTGGCCCCTCCACCGGAGGGTCAGGATTTGTCCAAAGCCCCATGGCAGTGCCTGACAGCATCCAGGGATCTCGACTTCTTAACCCAAAGGGCCAGCAAACCAGCAACAGCCCCAGCTGCAGACCCTATCTACTTCCCAATACTAAAAAAAAGTAACAAAAAAGGAAATCTAGAAAGTCCAAGTTCATATTTATGACTCCTGATTATCTGCATTATCAGGAAATTAGCTATGCTGTCAGGGGCAGCCGAGATAAGCTGTTCCTCCAGCCTCCAGAGAGCCCCATGAGCCATGCCTGGAAGGACCAAAAGCAGGAGGAAAAAAAATATCATTCTTTACTAGGAATGAAAAGCTTCATGAGGAATAAAAAAAATTACAAAAGCTGCTTTGCTGTTGCAGAGCTCTCAGGGAAATAGGGCCAATTACAAAACCTGCCTGGGACTTAGCAGATAGCTGCTGGAAAACATGTTGATTTAAAGAGAAATTAGGTTGGAGAAGTATTAGCAATACAAGAGAGACACTTTCCATGCTCTACACCTGAAGCCAATGCAAGTGTCTGTAGCACTTAATCCTTATCAACACCTGGTTGCACAGCTGGAGCTACAGGTCCATCACCCTGGGGATGGTGGTGACTGCCCAGGGCTCAGGCCCAACTCTGTTCCTGCTCTGGGTAGTTCCAGACTCATCTTGCAAGTGGAGCCTTTGCCTCTTCCACCTGTGACTGTCCAAGCTCCTTTGCTTTAAGACTACATGCAGTGGAGAAGTAGGTTTTGGTTTCCAGTTGTATGCAAGTTTTGACATGTAGGATTAAGCTGATCGGTCACACATTTTATTCTGTGCAATGGGAACAGCACAGCTCTGCTACACTAGTACTCAGCATCTTTCAATGCTGAACACATGATGGGGCCCCAGTCTTGCAACCCTGCCCCTGGGCCCCCAATGCCTCGCAGAACTGTCTCCATTTGCCTCTAGGAAGTATTTAGCCTTTGGGCTGACACATCCAGTTTATTTACTTGCTTGCCTGGGAGCTGGTTATCTTGCTACTAACTAGTTAGTTCTGCACCAAAAGCAAACTGTGATCTTTGGTGTACCTAAGAAACAAGGGCATCTCTGGAAGGTCTGGGTCTCCATTAATCTCCAGACAGTTCTCCATTCACAGCAGAAGGGAAAGGTTTCATTAAGGAAAAGGTGAGCCATTCCACAAGCAAGACAGCAGCTAACAAAGGAAATCATTCAAAGTCACCTCCCAACACATACAACTTAATTAAACAAGGATTCTTTCTCAAAGGCACCATCAGATTTCTGGAGCCGTGGGAGAGATGAGGGAAGAACCAAGCTGCCTGCAGCCCCAGGGGCTGTGTTAGCAGGTCACAGCTCCAATGCCAGAGAAAGATGCTCCATTTTCTTGCAAATAGAGCTCATCAAGACCAATGCTTCCCTGAAGGTTTCCCATCCCTGAGTGGTGCCATAGCCCAATGCTGCATCATCCCATTTGCACGCCTAGATACAGGGCTCAGACCTGGACTCTCTCCATCATTAGGGCTCCCTGTATCCTCCCTTGGAGACCCATTGACTCCTTGCAGCTTGCAACAGATCTGCTTGACCCACATACCTTTCATCTCCAATTTATAAGAGAGAAGACAAAAAAACCCCTTACTTTATCAGTTGTTCTAAGCCCGACACTCCATTTCTCTCTACACCACCAGTCAGACCCACTGGCAGCTTTTCCATCTGCAGATATGTCATTTAAATGGAATTATGCCAGTAACAGGGATCATGCTGTTCCTGTTCTGTAGCCATGCTTTGGAAATGGATGCAAACTTATTAAATATCACATTCTGACTTTCCTCGGATCTGTCAGTACAGCTCCCTTGGCTTCAATGCAACTGAAGTGCTGCGTGCAGCTGAAAGCAGGATCTAGCATACAGCACTCTGGAGTTATTAGCAGTGCATGAATAATCCAGATACAATGCCCTTTTAATGCCAACAGCAGTGATAAAAGTGCAAGAACAGAGCCAGCAGAAGTAATTTTTCTGCTCACGTATGAGCACAGTCTGCTTTCCACCCACCGCCTCCGGCAAGCTCAACACTAGGGAAGACCACATCTGCCACCAGTTCACCAAACACCCTCTGGACACCAGAGCTCGTGGAGGCTGAGGCCAAGGCAGGACCATCCACCCACATAACAGCACAGCTGGCCTGTCACAGCCAGTACAAAGAGGTTGGCTAGATGTTCAAGGGTGATCAGGAGCCCCAGGACTTGGACCCTGCAGCCTCACACTGCTGACAAGAGAGCCCGCTTCGACATCCTGGGGTGGGAAACACCTCCTCTTCCCATCTGACCACTCTTATGACTATAACCTTGTCAGCCAAATGAGGTGCTTGGTTTAGTCAAGATGCAAGACAAGTCTGGCCAATTCATGCAGTCCCATCAAGAGACAAAATTTCCCCCTTGGGGTGGAAGTCATTAGCAGATCGCACAGTATTTCTAGCTTCAATTGGTCCAATTTTATCCTTGGGACACAGGCTCTCATCGTGCCTTTTTTTGCAAGAGTAAAGTGCTCTCTGCTATCTGGGAAAGTACTTACAGTGTAATTAAGTTACCCGGTCCCTTGTTTGATAAGGGCCAAGCAGATTGAGTTCTCACATTCTTTCCCCCCAAGGTATTTCCTTCTACATGCCTTCCAAGCTTTCAATATCCTTTTAAAAACCCTGATACCAAAGCTGTACAGGTGATTTTAGCATCTCTGGTCTTGCGGCTGCCCAAAGGGGAAGAGCTCACCTCCCTGCCCTTGCCGCCTACCCTGTAACCATTCCTCCTTCCCACCCAGCAGCAAGAGGCAGGGAGACAACCTTCCCCATCCTCCACACCCTTGGAGGCTCCTACATTTCACCTATTTGATAGCAGTGCTGCACAGTGGTAATAGCAGCCTGCTGCAGGCATCCTGTTAGAGCATCGTGCGCTGGTAAGAGAAGGGTTTGTGTACCCAGGGTTACCTTTGGATGCGTAGGTATAATCAAAGGGCTTAACCTTGCCTGTTCCCACCCCAGATCCTGCTAGGCTGGCAGGATTATTGCTAACCCACATGGCAGATGCTTTCCAACAAAACTCCCTCCCTCCTAATGCTGTCCCCTGTACGCAGGGCAGCTTGCTAGTAGGTATTTCAGAGTCAGCTCAGGAAGAAGCATAAATTCAATCTCATTTTAGGAATGCACCAAGGAAAAAAAGTAGTCTAGAGGCATTAAGATAAAGTTACACCTAGCTCAAGTTGACACTGCACAGCCATTTCTGCTGGAACAGCTTCTTGCTTAAATCTACCCATCCCTACAGCTCTCAGCAACACCTGGAACTCCTGAAAGAAGGAAAATGGGGCTTTCAGGAGAAAGAAACATTTCTGTTCACTTCAGGGGCATTGCCCTCACTTTTCCAAGTACCTTGTTCAGAGCACTATGTACAAAGATTACATCCCAGCCGGTCTCCCCAAGTTCAGCCTGAGCACACCTTTTAGATTTTAAAGCCTCATAGATGGACAGAGAAAGAGTCATAATGCAAGTCCTCAGTGCTCCCAAATGAAATAAATGAAATAAAAGCTGTTGATTTAGCTGCACACTAATGGGACCTACTCAAGCCACACCTGAGGCAGAACACAGCCCAGGTGTCTGGAGGTTCACAGCCCTCGCACTAAATTGTGCTTCCTGATGTACAGCAGCACACCAGAAAGGGAGCAGCTGGCATAGGAGCCAAGAAGCCACTCCAGGATCAAACAAGGCTGCAGAGGGTCCATTTCCATCATGTCCTGTATTCCCCATTGCAGATACACACTGAACTCTTCACTCTGATTAAAAGTAAGTATATAGGTACCTTTTCCTCCTGCAAGACATCTTGCAGCTACGCCTTCATGCTGAAGTCTCAAGTTCTGTGGTTGAGGGAAGCTGAAGCACCTCTTACAAGAGGTTTGGTGGGCTGCCATAACCACTGGCAAGCAAGAGCTGCCCTTGCAGCTCTAAATCAGAGGCACACGCCAACTGCTATTGTGAAGCTCAGTACCCCCAGGATGATCAACAGCAGGGCAAAAGCTACCCCCCCAAAGCAGCCAGGAGCTCCCTCAGCTGCCCCTTGCTTCCAGGCAAGCACAGGCAGCAGGGACCAGCACAGAAGCAGACTATCAACTTCCTTCAATTTTTAACAACTTTATGGAGGGAGAGGGGGAAAGCAGCTTGGTTATTTGGAAAAGACTTATGGGACAATCCCTGCATGTGTGGCAGGAGCTGGCACATGCAATACTTGTCTGGATGTCCCAGGGCTACTGCCCACAACTAGGTGGACTCCACACCTCCCCCAGCTGGTCCATCTAACACATCTGCTGCCAACATGTTTTTAGGTGACTAAAAAACACCTTTGCTGGGTAAGGTGAAAATTACTCTATCCTTCAGCATAAAGCCTTGTTGAAGAGTAAAAAGCAGGTAACTGGCTTTGCAGGCTGGCCCCAGACCCATATGTGGCTGGCAGAAAGCTAACAGCCCTGAGGCATTGAGTGTTTTTCCACTTACACAGCCTTTTTAGTGCAGAAATGTACCACTTCTAAAAATCTGCCTTTTTAGTCCAAATTGAATCCAATCACACAAAGTACCACATATACATTTGAGAGATTCTCAAGTTCTAAGTTTGAAACAAAAGGGAGTTACAGCCTTGATGTGGGCTCGGAAAGTGTGTACAACTTCAAATGCAAGAACCACTACTTAGTTGGAAAATGGCCTTAAATCAAGGTCAGTCCTGTGCAAAGGTGGCAAGAAGTCAGCTGGAGTCTTTAACACCTACTGAAGGTCCCCAAGGGACAGGGCTCCCTGGCAGAATCTCACAAGTAGTGGGACATTTGGGATCAAAGACCCTCTGGGCATCCCATCAAACCCACCAGGCTCCCAGCTTGGCTCCTGAAGCCATACATCCAGAAGAAAGCCCAGAGAGGATCAATATTAAGGGGGATTGCAGGTGTCATACTGCTGCAAACCTCCCTGCAGCATTCAAGAGGTGCTCAGGAGAGCTGGGTACCCAGCAGCAGGCAGCAGTGCAGAGCACAGGGGCTGGCAAGGAGAGAGGTATCAGACAAAGCAGTCAACAATGCAAAGAGGCTACTATTTATTTGAAGACTATCATGTGAAGCTTCCTAGCACCTTCCCCTTCAGAGCAGCACATGCCAGCCTCTCCAATGCACCCCACAAGCACTTTGACAGCCGCCATGGGCCAGCTTTCAAGCAGCAGCCCAGTTTTCAAATAGCCCAAAGCACAATCACAACCAATCTTACTTCCCGCTACACTCCTCAGTGCCTGTTTTGTGCCAGCTGCTGGCTGGAGACTCATCCCTTCCCACCCCATCCAGTAGCCATGTTGGCAATTTGCTTCCCGTAAGCAAAGAAGAACACAACATCCTTTTTAGCCTTGCATACAGAGAACAACTCAACATACCCTAGTGCTGTAATTGAAGTGGTCTCGATCTGTCACCATCAAGGTGCTGTAGATGGGACTTAGTGTTCACAAGGCTGATTTGTTTGTGGAGCTGTTAAAATATCTTCATTATTCTAATCTCTTGCTGTATCACTTGAATTAGACTTAGGAGCTCAGAGGAGCACACATTGTTAGTGCTCCAACTAATCAACACAAAAACCTTCAAAACGCAAGCAGCAACACAGAAAAGAGTTTAGCAGTCTCAAGGGTTGCTGGTGCAGACACTGAGCAGCTCTTCACCCTTCCTTAGCACCTTAATCACCAAGTGCTTCCCAGTTCATTGTGGTTATGGACTCAGCCTTACAAGCAGCACAGCACAAACTGTTCATCCCATTTGGTTTAAAGCCTAGGGTGCCCAGAACAGGTAAGGAACAGCCCGGAGCTTCACAAGCTAATGAGACACTGCAGAGAAGATCCTTGATGTCCCAGTTCCTTGCCTTAAACAACATTTCCTCCTTTCCAGTCCCCAGCACAAGCCAAAGACACTCTGGGAATCCTGACTCAGTTGCTTGTCTCTGACCCAAAGGCCTGTCCCTACCAGGCATCTCCTTCCACAGAAAGCCCAGCAACATGCAGCAGGTTTTTGAGTACTTCTCCAGACCAAAGCCCTAGGAAGACATTTCAAAGTACCTGGTGAGTGCAAACACATTGCAGGAGAAGTTATGAAACCTGAGCAGGGAGCATAACCTATAGCCTTGAACTCTAAACAGTGAGGCTCCTTTACCCCAAGCCAGGCGTCCCAGTGTAAACTTTCAGTCTGTTCAAGTGAACCACAAGCAGGATGCCAAGGCAAATTGGGGAAATGAGAAAAGCTTCAGCCATTCTCTCCAGACGGAAATAATTCAGCATTTCTCCCAGCCTAGTGCATTGCATGATTGAGGTAAGAAAGACTCCTGACCATTTCAATCATGCTTGCTGGATTTGGTCCGTAGTTCCTTGGCTTTTCACATGTAATTAACAATGTGCAGATTCCAATAAATGATATCAAATAAATCCTTAGACTACTAACAGACAGCGGGTCTAGAAATTCACATAGTGGTGATTGAAAGCCTAGATTCAGGTCATTACCTGGGGCCTTAGCTAGCTCATTGTGTGCAAAAGCCTGCATAGCAATACTATATCAGTTTTCCCGCTGCAGAGCAGAGCCCCAAGAATTGTGTTGTAGTCTGTAGATGGTCACACCAAAGTGCTTTCTACAACCTTATCAGAAGGGAGAAGGCAACATTTAAGCTCCTCCATTTCTCAGTCAGAAGGCAGCAGAAGCCGCCAGTGAACCGCAGCACACACACAAGTTATGTAGAAGTATTAACTTATTAATCCCCAAAACCCTGTTCTCAAAGACAGGTTTTTTTTTTTTTCCTCTTAAAAAAAACCCTCATCCTTACACCTCCCAATCCCAGCCCTTACAAGTGGCAATAAAGGTTTAGCCCAGAAACCTTCCTCAGTAATCCCCTTTTTGGGCAAAAGTCTCTTTCCAATGCCCTGTGCAAACTCCCAGCTGTAACACACTGCAGAAACAATCACAGGCATCACAAACATCCTACAGCAGCAAGGAATTTGCCAAAAACTCACAGGTGAGGCCAGAAGACAGACTGGTCCCACACTTCCCAGACAAGCTCTAACACTGTTATCTGCTTTTCAGCCAAAACTAAGCACTTCAGTGCATATTTAAGGTCTGCCAAATCCTGCCGAAACTGATTGCCAAATGCGCCCTTCTTATGTTCTACTGTAAGAAGTTGTCTATATGATGCTCTAGAAGTTTGGAGTGGAGATATTTTCCACTAGAACATAATTAAGTATAATTATTAGACAACTGTATGCTGAACTACTGCTAACCGGTGATAACAGGGTTGTTGCACAGTGATGATATGAGCATAGCTCAGAGCTAAGCAACTGTGATAACATCACATGGATTGCAACACTCAGAAGAATTTAAGCACGTGCCAGTTTTAGGGAGTTTGTAACATCCTTTTCTGTCCCAAATCACGTAGCCTGTCTACACACAAAACCTCTGGGACTCAGGACATACTTCATGGGTTACAATGAAGTCAAAGTGGATGGGCCATGTTAGTTGTCTCAGACATTGTTTTCCAAGTGGTACCATTTGTTGGCAAATAGATAAAGTCTGAGCCATGAACAGCTAAGGCACAGCTGGTTTCTGCAGAGTTACTAAAATATTTCCAAATACCATGCCAGGAACTGCAGGAGTTGCTAGCACAGGGATTAAAGCAGGTAGCTGTACCTGGCAGAGCTGCTTAGCTCAAGCATAGAGCCCACAATTCCCCCCGGCTTGTGCCTTGCACGCTACATGAAACTAGAAAAACAATCACAAGGCTGTACTTTCTCCAGTTTTCTCAAAAACCACTATGAGTCTATTTACACTAAGTTCATCCAGGAGTTAACCACAAGGAACTTGTGGTTACAGGGGCTGCACAAACACGACTTGGACACAACAGAAAAGGGCTGAAAGGGCTCAAGCTCATCCCCTCACACCACAGCTCTGCTCCTCCTCGGAGCACCAGGGTTAGCAGCAGAAGGGAGAGCTAGGAGTAGGCTGCCCCATTCAGAAGAGGCAGCCAGCCCAACATTTTCAACCCTGAGTCTTTTTATACTTTATCAACATGTTTTCCCCACCAAGAAAAAAAAAGAAACCAAGTGGGCAAAACCACCATGCTTACCTGCGCTGAAAGCCAATGCCCCTGCAGCATAGCACTGGTATGTTCACTGTTGTGTCTCTCCAGCCAAATCAAGCACATTTCCTCTTGGGGGAAAGGCAGTATGTCACAGGAGTGCAAGGAGCGGCCTTGGCCTCCACCATCAACCCCCTCACAGCAACACATACTACCCAGATGATGAGGGCTGGATCCTGCTCTGCCACCTGGTGCCACACACTCATACTCTTCCTCCCCAGCAGCTTCTAGTACCATATCCATCCTTATTTCAGCCCACAGGACTTCCCAAGCAGACCATTCCTCCATAAAGTCAAGTTTTACCACCACCCAGCTTAGGGACCCTTCAGACATTGTTTGAGCTCCAAGAGGAACGTTTTACAGCTGTCCACCCTCTCACAACCCTACCACAAAGACTCACTGCAGAGAGCCCAGGACAGTCCCCATCAACTGCTTTTTAGGTCTCCTGCCACACACAGCTACTCCACAGGAGATGCACCAAGGTCCCACCTAAAGCAAAAAGACCCCAAACTTAAAAAAAACACCCAACAACCAAAAGCACCACAGCTATGGCTTCAAGGCAATTATACAGAAACTTAACATTAAAAGTCCTAACTTAAACCCAGAACAATATCTAAAGAGAAAAAACCCAACCCACCTCACTTTCCATTTGAAAGTGGGGAAAAATAAAGTGCAGTCCCCCAGGACCACCCACACCCAGCTGATGACACTCAGTCCATTAGAGCTGATTAAGAGG
The DNA here is from genome assembly GCF_000687285.1 of Phaethon lepturus. Lineage (NCBI taxonomy): Eukaryota > Metazoa > Chordata > Aves > Phaethontiformes > Phaethontidae > Phaethon > Phaethon lepturus. The sequence continues at coordinate 15,089 of NW_010512285.1, forward strand.
TTTCAGCTGGGGATAACATGAGTCCCACCAGAGACAAGGCTCTACTGGTGCCCCTGTGAAGAACAGGACCCCCCCACCCCAAGCCCTGTGACAGCTAAAATCCTGATATTGAAAAGAAATGTGAACCAAGATTAGTCTTGACATTTCTGGGTCTTGTAATTACAGTGGGTGACAAAAGAAAATTCTGGATCAGAGCCTTTCCCAGAACAATTTAAACATATCTATTTTAAGGAAAGACAGAGTTAAACAAAGGGGTGACAGCCCGTAAGTTGAAAGCTGCAGGATGTAGCATCCTGGGATTATGTTAAAATCAAGCAGTCCGAGTAGCCTCCAAAATACATGTTTTTTGGAAATCCAAGAGAAAAAGCACTGCTAGCGCACAGTCCTCGTCCTACCATGTGTCATGGAGAGGCACTGCTGACCAAAATCACTCGACCCCTTTGCAGGATGAAGGCTCAATTCAGAAGGAAATAATCAGGCAGGAAGTGAAAATTAGACCATTCAGTGGAAAATGGAGGGGAATGGTTTTTGCATTCATCTGCCTGTGCTGGCATCTTGTCAAAGGACTATTATTGGGAAACCGCAGTGGGAACCAGGGACTTTGCGAGGGGAAAGCTGTATTTTTCCTACTTGAGGCTTAGTGACTTCTGCGAGCTATCCTGCAGCAACAGAAGATGGGCTTGAGGTGAAACTTGAACTTTTGATGCGTTTCCCCGTCAGGTCCATTCACGCCTCCCTAGGCAGCAAATCCAGCTGTGTCAGCATAGGCACGAGGCCACGGTGCAGGGAGGTTTCACATTTTGCAGCCTGGCTGGACTGCTGCGTGCTCCACACAGCCTGGTGGCACCAGCACCACACCGGCTGCTGCTGGAGCCTGAGCCACAAGAAACCCACCGAAGGGAGAAATCTCCTTCCCCAGCACTGCTGCTTCTGCTCTGGGGGCTGTGGCACATGCCCGAGAACGCGCAGCACCAGCCGTGGGGACTGCAGGGGGCTCTGTGAGGAGAGGATGGGGCTGCCCCATGCTGGATGCAGCTGCTTCCAGGTGGTTCTGGCTGGTTCCAGATGACTCCAATGGCTCCATCACAGGGCACAGCTGAGCCCATCAGTGATGCTGGTGGTGCTGCTGGGGAAATGTATTTAAGAAAAGGCAAAAAGGGAGTATGACAGTGAGGGGGAAAAGTGTGAGAGATGGCTCTGTGAGCAGTATAGTCAAGGGAAGAAGTCTGTGGGGAAGAAGATGTGGTCCAGGTGCTGGAGCTGGCTGTTCCCTGGAGGTATCCCCAGCAGAGCAGGTATCCATGCCTGGGGCTAATATTAATTAGCAATAAATTAATTTTCCCTGAGTCAAGTCTGTTTTGTCTGTGATGGTGATTGGTGAGTGATCTCCCTGCCTTTATCTTGATCCCTGTCTCACTTTACTTTGTCCCCTGGCTGTTGAGGGGGAGCGAGAGCGGCTGGGTGGGCAGCTGGCAGAAGCTGAAGTCAGCTCACCCCAAGGGCCCCGGGATACGGCCCTGGGGCAAAGCTCGGTGCGCAGCCCTGGCATACTCCAGTGCACGGCCCTGCTGCACAGCTCAGTGCACCCTCCGGCGCCCGGCTTCTGTGCGCGGTACCGCACGCAGCCCGATGCGCGGCCCGCTGCACGCCTGACGTGTCTCG
>NW_010512286.1:0-930 GCF_000687285.1 Phaethon lepturus
TCCTGTTTGGGACTAAATAATTTATCTCAATCTGATGATTTGTATACTTCTTTAGGAGAGTAGTAATTTTTCTATTTCATTGAAATCACTGCTTAGATTTCTAAAATGAAAGGAGCATTTGCTTGATTTGAATTGCTGTCCTGAGGTAGACATGGGTGCAGAGGTAGTTTGATTGGTAGATTGTAGAGGTGGATTGTCAGACTCCCAGGTTGAGAGCTCTGATGTATGAATTAGAGGGGAAAGATTGGAATAAACATCAGTAGTACTCTTCCTTGTTTGATCAAGATAAGGGGAGAATTTCAAGCTAGTGTGTTCTTGTTTGGATTTGGAATAAAAACAAGGGAAAAAAACGGAGTAGAGCTCTCTTCTGGACATGAGAAAATGGCAGGTTGTGATGGAGTGAGAACTCTTCAAACCTTATTATGAAACCTTAAACTAGGATCCATCTTTCTCTGGTTTGCAGTTTGCCTGCCTGCCTGCCAATTAGGTTGTTAGAAATTGGATGAAAGGCGTAAAATGACTTCCCTTCTAGACCCTTGTCTCCCCTAAGTAGGCTTCCAGAGAGGCAGTATGTAATCTCAAGGGAGCCTAGAAGTGTATTTCTGAAGCACAAGGGACTTAGTTGGCAGAAACTGATTTCATTTGTTACTTAAGGTATGTTCTGTTGACTCTTTTATCTCTATCTATATCCTGGGTTCTAAACTTGTACAGATATTCTCCGCTTGAATACTTTTTCTGTCAGGTAATAACAGACAATCTATGCTCTCATACTTACCAATTTTCATCTCTCAGTTTGTGCTGACTGTAGGTTGTATTTTAGTTTCCTAATTTATTCGCTGCTTTTTTTTTTTTTCCCCCAATATGTAGAATATAAGGATATAATACTTGGGCTGCATCTACAACCACCAACCAGAGTGCTTTAAGAAAGAA
>NW_010512286.1:961-3267 GCF_000687285.1 Phaethon lepturus
GTTTTTTGACTTAATGAATAATAATAAGACGACTTCAAATACATCAGAACACTTGATAATATTAGCAAAACTGGTAGATTACAAAAGCTGTTATGAATCTCTCTCTTTTCCAATGCATTTTTGTAACAAGTAATTTGAGATCAAGTGCTACCTTCCTCACTTCCTCTTCTTTAACCAGCTTTATAATACTTCCTTAGGCTTTAGTGGGCCCCGTCTTTAGGGGCCTATGATAATGTTAAACCATCAGAAAGTAAAAGAGGAAAAATCCTTTTTGCAACTATAGGGAGAATCATTTTGAAATTTAATGTCTCTTATACTTAATAAAAAACCCAACAATTTGCATGGCCAGAATCATAGCGCTTATTTTTCAAGAGAATATGGGGGTGTTTTTTCGTAAAGAACTTGTTATTTACTAAGGCTACGGGATAAACAACCAGCAGTATTTAAAAAAAAACAAAACAAAACCTGTTTGCAGACAGGTAGCGAGGTGGTTGTGTATAGTTAGCAATTAGATCAGAACAATGAAGAAGTTGTCTGTATTGTATGGCTTTATCTGTAAAAGTACAGTTTTGGCTTGTTCATTTCCAACACTGAAAATGTATAAACTTTCATCTAGTTGCCCTAAAAAATATCAGAGATTTTAGGTAGGGGTTAGGCACACAAAAAATAAGGCAGCTGTTCAGTTTGCACAGGAAGTTTACTGTTTAAAGTCCAGATTCTGGCTACTGTCTTACGCACTTCATGACTTTTCCTTTATGTATGTCTTCTATGTTCATTTTATAACTACTAAATTATGAGTTCTTTGTGTTTGTGATAAATAAACAGTATACTGAAAATTTGTTTGTGTGCTCTGTTGCTTAATTCTATTGATATTTTTCTTACTCCAGCCTACAATACAGAGTAGACTTTAAATAAGCACAGCACCATATTTTGGGTATTTTAAAGGCATGCTGGCTTTCACAAAAAATTATAATGATTTTCACCTTTAATGTTCTTTCCTTTATTTCCAGTGATGGGGTGGGGGAAGTGAGAGAAATTTTTCCTTGTCCTTCTATAACAGTGAGTAATATTCAGAGTCCAAAGCTTTATTATCATAACTTTTTCTCCAGGGACTGGAGGAGGAAGTGAGGTATTGTGCCGAGCTGTCCAGGCATACCTCTGGATTCATTTGCGAGTTTGCAACTGCAGGTTACATCCTATAAAGCAAACAGCTACCCCATAGAGAGTGCTTGCCATGAATATCACCTTCAGGGGTACAGTGGGGTTTCCCTACTCTGTGCCTAGTGTTCCCTTCTTGAAGTCAAGTTGGGTGAGAGTGTGACCCCCACTGGGTGCTGCTGAAAAGGCAGCCCCGGTGGGGTCAGTGCTGGCAGCATGCATTTTCTGCAGGTATCCTCCAAAGGTGGGCAGCATGGTGCAGCCCTCTGGACCCATGCTGGGTACAACTGGCAGGCGTCAGGCCCAACACTTGGGATGCAAGGCCAACGTGCATGCAGGGATCCTGAGTATGACACATAGCAATGATTGCCTTTGCTCAGCTGGAAAGAAGCAAGAAACAAAAATGCCAGTGCATCTGTGACGCTGCTGTGCTTTCAAGTTTTTGCAGTTTTTGCCTGATGAGATTAATGTTGTTGGGAAGGAAGGTGCTGCGAGTTTTCTTAGAAAAATAGGCAAGAAACATGCTACTTCTGCAGCTCTGGCAGACAGGCCTCAAACGTGCCTTCAAATGTGCCTTTGCAGTGGCTAGTGTGCCCACTACAGCATGCTCCATAACACGGATGCAGAGCCACCTTTGTGTGGGCCCTGTTCTTGCAGGGCCGCTCACCATGTGTTGTCATGTATTTGATACGCAGGTCCGAATCTGCAAAGCATCCCGTTCTGTCCAGTGGGAGGGCACAATAGAATCTTGACCCCAGTGAGCCACGCAGCACACTAGAGTTAAAACATGATGTACGTACCCAGTGTGGCATGTGCGAGTTACCGGGACCGTAGTGCTGAGACTTCGGCCCTCCCCCCGAGCAGACACAGAGGAACACCGTGCACCCTGCGGCGCCCAGGACAGCCTGGGAGGAGCCGCCCATGGTGCTACTTCCTGGAGATGCTGTTCACAGGGGAGCGGCTCAGACATGACACATGCATTCTGTAAATAAACCACGGGTAGTGCAAAATCCAGTAGTGGTTCTTGGTACTGACACATCCGTATAATTTCTCTATTTTTGCCGGTTCTGCCGCGGGTGTGCTTGGAGCCCTGTCCCAGGGCAAGCGTGTAGCGCGGACCCTCTGGCTGCTATTAATAAGTCGCGGCT
>NW_010512287.1:0-15198 GCF_000687285.1 Phaethon lepturus
AGCTGTCGGACGTGTCCCGGCGTGGCTCCGGCGCTATGGGGCTGTGTTCAGCGGGGGTCTGGCAGCACTTGCTCCAACACCCTCCACGGAGCCCCCGTTTGAAGAGCTACTCCCCGGCCGCTCCGCATGTGCGGGGGGCAAACAGCATCTCTCAACCACTAAGTACCAGTTCACCCCACCATGGCTGCTGGCTTTGGTGGCTCAATTCAGCCGAGTGTTGAGCGCGGTGCACACCAGGGCTGCGTTAACAACCCGGCCCTTGCCCAAACAGGCGGGGTGGGCATCAGGCGGCGGTCATCATGTGAATTGACTGCCTAGTAATTAGGAATCAGGTGCTAATTGGTGGGACCCCTGAGCTGCTAGAAGATTGCTGCTAGCTCGGTGCGTTCACATGCCCTTGATTAGCTCCAGATGGAGCCAAAGCCCGGCAGACGGCCTCGCGCCGGGGACATGGGCCACCCCCAACGATTGCAAACTGGGGGGTTTTCCCCAAATCAGCTGCTCAGAAAATGTTGATAAATGCTCTCCCCCTTCCAGAGCAGCTCCTTTCCCAGGCAGAGATATTTTGCAGAGTGAAATGATAACAGCAGCGTGGCTGCTGTCCTCGAGCATTTCTGCATCTTCTGGTTGATTTACCTCCCGCACCGCAAAGCGGCGAGGACGTGACGGGAACAGCAGAGCTGGCGTGCTATGGCTGTGCAAAGAGCTAGTGCTGTGGCTCAGGGCTGCTCCCGGGGGCCTTTGGCCTCAGACCCCCATGCTGCCAGGCAGGGTGATGTCTCCTGAGATGCGCCGGGCTGTGTACATCGCAGGAGTATCATCAAGTGCTGTGAATTTTGGGGGTCACAGGGTGAGTCTCGGTGCACAGCACCACTGAATGCTGGTGGTCCGTGCTGGCAAGGATGAGGAAAGCCCTGGATTTGGGTGGCAACACCCAGCCAGGCTGGCAGTGCTGTACCAGGTACATGATGGAAATTGCCCTGCAAACCTGCTGGTCACAGGCGTTTGAGGGCTCAGGAGCCCCCAGGGATGGGGTTTGGGGGACCATGCAGTGGGACCAGCAGAGTTACCCCTGTCCCCTCCTCAAGGGGACCTTCCCTGGGCACCTTTCCCCTGATCTCCAGAGCCGCTGGGCTGGTTCGTCCACACCTCGTCCGCACCTCGTGCCCTTGCAAGTCTTGTCCTGGAGGCAGATGGTTTCCGTGTGTCCTTCCCCAGGGTCACAACTTGCCCGGCTCCACACAGAGTCCTCCTAATTCCCCTGCCCCTCCTGCCCCCCCGCCTCGGCAGAGGGTGGCCCCACTGCTCCTGCAGAGCCACCAACCAACAGCTCATGCCACCGCCACTGCTGTGTCCTGCTCCTCAAGGCAACGCGGTGCGTGTCCCCAGCACGCAGTAGCCAGGCTGCGAGGGTCCCCCAAAGCAATGTCTTCTCCTAGAGATGTGGCTGTGGGCCCTGAGGCTGTCGGCAATGACAGCACCTCAAATTACCCCCGGGCGTCTTCCCTGGCTTGTTGGAGGACGAAGCAGGTAGTTTATTCACTACTGAAAGCACTTGCAACCTTGGGGGAGGATTATCTCCTTCTCACACAAGCCAACACCATCCTGCACTGGAGATGGCCACCTTCTGGTTACCAGGTACTCCCAGGTAGGACAGGCAAGTCTGGGGATCTGCTCTTTCCTCAAGTGCTGCAGAAGGTCTTCTCAGGAAGCCAAAAAAAAAAAAAAGGAGGAAAAAAATCCCAGGGGCTTGCCAAGGTTTTCTCTTGTTATCAGCCCCTCCGGGCCTTGCTGAGTGGTGTCTGGGAAGCCAGCCAAGCTGAGCTGTGGAGTGGGATGGAGCCGGCAAGAGATATTTGGGATGCAGGTTTTGAACTTGGGTGAACCTCAGCCTGAAAGCCCTTCGGCACGACCCGAGCCAGCAGGATTCATGAGAAGTGCCGTGGTGGCCGCCCAGGTTTCTGCAGGTCTCATTGTACCAAAGGGCGTTTGGCAGAGCGTTTCCTAGACAGGGGCATGCAGAGGCGCAGGAGGTGAGAAAATCAGCCTGAGGTGATGGTACAGGCGGATGGGAGATGGACTTGCTGTGCAAGGAGGAAGGCTGGGGTCCAGGGACCTTTCGCTCCTCTGAACCTGGATGAAAAGCAAAGCTTGTGCAAGCTCAGGTACCAACGATGCTCCAAGGTCTGCGGCCCTGGACAACTCAACAGCTTCACTCTGGGCTGTGTTTTCACAGGAAACAGACTCGGAGCAGCCTCCAAGCAAGGGGGTCCCACCAGCTGGCTCCCCTGGTACTGCCTCATCTGTCGAGGCAGGAGCAGCCAGAAGATGGCCAGAGGCAGCCACAGTCCAGGAGCATCCCTTCTGCAGGGCAGCCCAGCCTGAATCCTCCTCTCCCTTTGCAGAATCCCCTCTCCAGTGACAACGCGTCATCCCTGTGCAGCACTGTGGATTACAAGCCCCCGCCGCCGGAGGAGGAGGAGGTGGCGCACGAGGCCGAGGACAGCAATGAGCCTGAGGAGTGCTTCACCGAAGGTGAGGGACAGAGTAGGGCCGGGGACCCTGGGGAGAGGGGGAGGTGAGTATGGAGGGGCCACTGACCACCAATTCTTGCAGTGTAACGGCCCCCAGGCTCGCTTAGCCCAAACTCCAAATTCTCCTGTACTACCAGGGAGATGGTCCCCATGGGGTCCTCTTTTGCGCGCACACCCTCAAACCCGGCAGGATCCTGCTCCAGCCTCCACCTAGGAGGGTTTGAAAAGACAATAAAAGCACGCAGTGTCGTGTTGGTGGAAACGCCCCGGCCAGGAGGTCACCCACAGCTCTTTGTCCCATTCCCAGCCTGTGTGAAGAGGTTTCCCTGCCTCTACGTGGACATCACCAGCAACAGAGGGAAGATATGGTGGAACATCCGGAGAACCTGCTTCCGCATAGTGGAGCATGACTGGTTCGAGACCTTCATCGTCTTCATGATCCTCCTCAGCAGTGGGGCGCTGGTAGGTCCCACCTTTCGCCCTGTCCCATCTGTTCTGCAGCAGCTCCCCAGTTTGGTGGGAGCCCAGGAATGCGGGAGGGCCTAGGCGGCAGCACCGGCGGCTCTGGGCATCGCCTGGTTGTCTCCCGTGCAAAGTAACACGGCTGTGGGCAGATGTTTGTGTTAACACCCCATTCGGCTCAGGTCTGCCCAAGCTACAGCCTTGCAAGGGGATCTAAACCTCCTCCCCTCGCCCTCCAGGAGCCCTGCCTCGGCACCGTCATCCCCACGCCATGGGCTGCAGACCACGGGCTTGAGGGGATGCAACCCCCTCCAGCCTCCCCTCCGGCTCTTGATGTCGACTGCGAACTATCGGCACCTTCTCTTTAGCTTTACGTGGACGGTTCCTCCTTTCACTGCCTCCGTAACTGGCTCTCAGGAGGTGCTTTACGAAGTGACTCCTGGTTATTATTCTGCTGTTCAGCCCCTGCAGCTGCTGACTGGTGCACCCTCCCGCACCTGGGCGTCCATTTAAATCAGCCTCACTAAAAAGCCGTATGTCAGCCTGCTGGTCCTCTCGGAGTGTTTGGGCTGGATATAACTCAGCTGCACCTGTAAATACACGCAGTTAATGGGGAGATCAACTTCTCTGCAAGTTTAGGGGGGAGAGAGAGAGGGAAGGAGGACAGAGGGACTAAACTGGCTTTCAGAGATACTTCACGTGTCTGTATCATGCTCTGAAGTGCAGTTTGGGGATGTCTGAGGTTGCAGCTAATGCCGGAATTGAAAGCTGTGCTGAAACAGCTGTGTAACACCTGGTCACCATGCCCGTACCCCTGCTCGCTTACACTGTACATGCTACGTGGACATAGCAGGAACCCAAACCCCTAAGAGTATTTTCAAAACTCCCAGGATATCCAAAGGTGCAGGTTGGTATCCTGGCTTTTGGCTTGTGCTCAGACTGGTCAGAATTAGATGCAGCTGGACGTTTCCTTCAGTGAAGCTTTGCCTTGGGACAAACACCGCTCTGCGCAGCCAACAAGGACTTGCAAACAAGAGTTAGAGAAGCTGATCAGGTGCGTCAGTAAATGCCACCTGTAGTTAGGCTTTCGATTTTTCAAGCTTCCCCAAGCTCTAGGAAAGCAGGGCCAGTGCGGGCATGGCTGCGGCTGCACTGAGCCGTGCAGCGGGTCTCATGGAAGAATGACTGTCATGTAGCTCCGTGCCTCTTCCAGGCTTTTGAGGACATCTACATTGAACAACGAAGGGTGATACGCACCATCCTGGAGTACGCCGACAAGGTCTTCTCCTACGTCTTCGTCATTGAGATGTTGCTCAAGTGGGTAGCCTACGGTTTCAAGGTGTACTTCACCAATGCATGGTGCTGGCTGGATTTCCTCATCGTTGATGTAAGTGTTGTCTAACAATCACCCCTAGAGCCATACTTAGCCAAAGGATTTGGGAGCATTAGGAGTTTGTTGCAGGCTGTTGCAAATGAACCCATACTTGTATTTTAAAAGACAATGGGATGGCTGTTGAACAAGGGCTTAGACCGTTGCTTAGAATAATGGTCCTGCGCAGGAAGAGCCAATTCTGTCCCTGGTTGCAGAAACCCTGTCAAACCCTTTCTGTTTTATGCTCAAGCCAAGAACAAGCTCATGCTGTTCTACCAGACCCCAGTAGAGATGCAAAGGGACATAGGGTCTCCCAAATGCTCCATGACACAGCAGACCACTCCGCCTGTGCAGTATTTCTGCATCCCCCATCACCTCCCCTCTCACACTCAAGAGGCAGGGACATCCTCCAGGTGGCTTGTCACCAGGGACCCAAGCACTTGATGCCAGTCCCTGTGTCCCACGACAAGACAATGACGCCCAGCCTTGAGGGAGTGCTGGGGAGAGAGGGAAGGGCAGGAGCTGCAGGGACATGGTTCAGCTGTGTTTCCATTTGAGATGCTGTTAATCCCTTTGGCTGTTCCTTCCAGGTTTCCATTATCAGCCTGACAGCGAACTGGCTGGGATACTCCGAGCTGGGAGCCATCAAGTCCCTGCGGACACTGAGGGCTCTGAGACCACTGCGTGCCCTGTCCAGATTTGAAGGCATGAGGGTAGGTGCCTCCCCCGTGTGCTGCTGGCTCTGACATAGACATGCAACACAGCACTGTTCAGCAGACCTGGCCCCTTGCCTATCACCAACATCAGGGACCCATTCTGGTTGGTTTTCAAAGGGACCAATGCTAAGGTACCTTTGGTCCAGTTTGAGCCCACTTGGTGCTATTGGGGAGGGTAAGGCACAGGGACATGAAGGTCCACATCATTGCTAGCCTGGCTCCCTAGCCAGGTCCTCCAAGGTCTTTTCTCCCCTTGCAGGTGGTGGTGAACGCCTTGCTGGGTGCCATCCCCTCCATCATGAATGTCCTGCTGGTCTGCCTCATCTTCTGGCTGATATTCAGCATCATGGGGGTGAACCTCTTTGCGGGGAAGTACTACCGATGCATCAACACCACCTCAGGGGAGCTCTTCGACATCAGTGTCGTGAACAAGAAGAATGATTGCATGGCCCTCCTCTACACCAATGAGGTCAGATGGGTCAATGTCAAGGTCAACTTCGACAACGTGGGCTTGGGATACCTCTCCTTGCTGCAAGTGGTATGTAATGAAAGCAGCTGCCATCCCTCCAAGTCATGTATCACTGTAGCAGGGCAGCACAGTTAGCATCAGGGCTGAAGCAGGATGCTGCCCTGATGCCCAGCTGGGGCCTCTTAGTTGCTTCTCAGCTCCAAAATCGGTATTAACACCAAAAAAACCAAACCCTGCAGAGCCAAGGAGGAAAGGGACAGGGTAGAAGATGAGGGGGGAAGGTGTCACCAGGGAACCGCTGCAGGTGAGTGTAGGTAGCACCAAGCCTGGAGCTGCAAGAAGTCCGCTGCAGAGCACAGGATGCAGGAGTGAGGAGGGGAGGCCTCTCTTTTCCCTCCACCCATTTGAAAAGTCTGGCCTGCTGTAGTCGTCATCTGCGAGAGTTTTGCATGGGGAAGATGACGACTGGAAAAAGAGTGCGTGTGTCCGCTGCAGGGCAGTGGGCGAACACAGCCGTGCTTCCACCGAACCCACCGCAGCTGAGCCAGGCAAGCAGAAGAGGAACTGCTCACCACAATTTTAATAAAAATATGGGTGTGGGCTCTGTTACTGGGTGGGCTGGGGTTACTCCCATCATCAGATCCAGGGGAACTGGGGGTTGAAGAATCAGAGCATAACCCCATCGATCAACCAGCTTTAAATTCAGCTTCCTCTTCAGATTTGTTTTTCCATCAGATTCAGGAAACAAGATGTTCAGGCTTTTTGTTTAACAAATCAGCAGTAAAAGCTTGTAAGAGATGCGGTGTACACCCCAGCTCACCAGGATCGGGATCCAGCAGAGGCAGCGATACAGAAATCAGGGCTACGGCGGTGGAAGCCGCCGGCCCTGGCACAGCTCCGCAGTTGGGAAAACGCACTTTGTTTTGGGGGAAAGGACTCAATTGCTGCTTTTCCCAGCCTGGTTTGCAGCAGTGTTTTGGGAAGTCTCTGATAACCTCAGCCACAGAAAAGAGCTTGTGTGTGCGCACATGTGTGCATGTGCAAATCTCAGTATTTCTGTATCAGGGCATTTTTCTTGTGGATTCAACTCGTGGTCCCTCTCCTGCCATTCCCACGGACAAGCTGTAAATCCAGGCTCAGCAAGCTTGCTCAGAACTAGACTCCCCAAACTAAACCCCAAACACGTACCCATCACCCTCCCCTCCCTCCCTAGTCCCAAATACCTCCTAGCAAATCTGTTCTTCTCCGCTGTCCCCGCAGGCGACCTTCAAAGGCTGGATGGACATCATGTATGCCGCCGTGGACTCGCGTGAGGTGAGGGGACAAGCAGCGGCGTCTCACAGCCAGCAGCGAGCGTCGCTCATCCCACCAGGCCAGTTCCCCCGGCAGGCTGGGAGCAGAGTCCTGGGACCAAGGAGGAGCTCAGCACAGGCTGGGCATGGACCCCTTGGCTGCAGCATCCCCTCTGGCTCTGCCCATCAGTGCTGGGGGTGCTGCCTGCATCCCACCCACGGCTTTGGCTAGGACGTGGGCCAAAGAAATGCCCAAAACATCCCCCCTGCTGAGGTGCACAGCCTTGGCTGTGTCCCTTCTGGTGCCTTCTGCCACCCACGTCTCTGTCACTTGCACCCCAGCTGCACCCTGCCCCTCATACCGGGCTCCCAAATCCCCGCTCTGCCCCTGCAGCTCCAGCTTGGAGGGCTTGTCCTTCACCCTGCTGTGACATGATGCCCTGCACGTGCCGGGGAGAGCTTATCCCAGCCTGGATAAAGTGCCTGGCTTGCCCTGAGCAATAAATGGGCTCCTAGAGCAGCCACCATTTAACCTTTGTGTTAAATGGGTTATTAAAAAAAAAAAAAAAAATGCTTTGAAGGGTTTCATGCTGGGATCCATCCCCAAAAGCGTCCCCAGGCCAGCCCACATGTGCACACACTGCCATGAGCCAATGCAGCAGGAAGGACTTCCCACCTTGCTCTAACCAAACAAGCTCGCCTGTGCCCAATGGTGGGGTCAGCCCGGCGCACCCATGGGCCCAAATGTGTTGGTTTTGTTGCCTTTTTTTAGCATCAGAAACAGCTGCTCTGCTCACCCCAGCTGCAGCTGCCGGCACTCAGGGCTCCTTCTTCCCCAGGCACCCAGGGCAAAGTCGCTTCAGGAGAAAATCCTCTCTCTTCTGCCAAGAGCTTTCCTCAAAATGGGGGAAGCTGGCTGTGACACCTTGGGATGTCTCCAGTCACATGTAGAGCTCAATTAAATGATGCCCCTTGATGAGGAGTGTTTTTTGAGGCTGCCAGGCTGTGCCACCCCCGTGTGCTGGCGTGGCACGAATTAAACCACTTTTCCTTTTCCCTCTTGGCTGTATTTCAGCCTTTGAAAAGATTATTATCAGGAAGAAACTCAAGTTTGCTCATTGATATGGCTATACCTGGGAGGTGGTGGAGTCACCATCTCTGGAAGTGTTCAAAAAATGTGTGGATGTGGCACTTCAGGACATGGTTTAGGGGACATGGTGGCGCTGGATTAATGGTTGGACTTGATGATCTTGAAGGTCCTTTCCAACCTAGTGATTCTGTGATTCTGTGATCCTTTCCTATTACCCAGCCCACGCCATGGGATTGTAGGTCAGCACATCCTTGTTCCCCAGCTGGTGTCACATGGATGTCCCTTCCCATGGCTGCTCCCACAGGGACCACTCAACCCACACAACATCTGCCAAAGGTTTTGGAGCAGCCACCCCACAGCTCTGTCTGGATAGAGTGACCGCTTTTCCAGGGCCTTGGGGACATGATTTCTGGAGAGGGTTAGTCTCACGTTTCCCATCTCTCCTGGTCAGATTGAAGAGCAGCCAGTGTATGAGATCAACCTCTACATGTACATCTACTTTGTCATCTTCATCATCTTCGGTGCCTTCTTTACCTTGAACCTCTTCATTGGTGTCATCATTGACAACTTCAACCAGCAGAAGAAAAAGATAAGTATTTTGGGGGTCCTGGAGCCACTGTTGCCTCCTGGGGCACTTGTCCAGGCTGGAGGGTACCAGCACGGTCATGGGGCAAGGGGACAAGGCCACTATGCCTGGTGCTCGGATGGACCCCAGAGGCCCTCTGCAACCTGAATTGCAGGTATCCATTGGTGGCTTCCCGCAGAGTGAACAAGGAGAGCTGGACAAACGGCACTGGGGCATTTGTGTCCTGGCCATAGCATTTATAGAGGATTTCATTTATGGATGCAGAGGGAAGAGGCAAGGGGAGCTCTGTTTTCTTTTGCCTGTGCCATGGCAGGCACAGCTGTGTGCCTGTGCCATCACTTTTATTTTCTTTTCCTACCCCATGACCCTTTCTCACCACTTTTCCATGCATCAAGGAGAGACTCAACTTCTGCTTTCCAGTGAGCAGCACGGGACTGACACCCCTGGGCTGCTGGAGGGGGAAGTGGGCTGTGAGTGGGTAACACAGAGCACGTTGTTTGTGCCGAGCAAGCTCTGAAGCACACCGAGATGCTGCCTTGGTCCCAGCAGGATCTGGCCAGCAATGAGGGGGTGAGCCCCGGTAGGGCGTGGGGTGCCTCACTTGCTGCAGCAGGCTGGGACGCAGCATCTCGCCTCTGCAGGAGGAACCCACAGCACTGGGGTGAGCACCCGTGGGTGCTGTGAACTAGGGGAAGCGGCGTAGAAAAGGGCAGGTAGGGAGGAGGGGGGTTTCACTGAGTCAGTGCAGCAAGCGATGCCTGGTAGGAGCCTGGCTGGAGAGGCTTGGTGGGAAGGAGCATGGTTGGAGGTGCTTGGTAGGAAGACACGAGTTCCCGAGACTAACAGCGGTGATTCCCTTTATACTTTGGAGGAAAAGATATCTTCATGACCGAAGAGCAGAAGAAATACTATAATGCCATGAAGAAGCTTGGCTCCAAGAAACCCCAGAAGCCCATCCCCAGGCCATCGGTAGGTTGGGTTAATCACCTTGGAGTGCAGCACAGAGGGAGCACTTCAAGCCACCAGCTGTCCCAGAGTGAATGAGAAGGGTCTAGGAAAGACCATTTGCCAGGGCAAGGAGCCAAATCCTGGCTTCCCATTGCTACTCTTCAGACAGGACCTTGCTAAAAACTGGGGCTTCAGAAGAGGTTCATATCAGGTAACTTCCTTTGGGTCTGGTCTTCAGCCCTGGGTCTGCTGGCAAGAGCAAGGGGGAGATCCCTTCTGCAGGGATTAGGGTTTTCTCTTAGCTTAGCTCCCAGCTCTTCCCTCGAAGGGAGTTAGATTCAGGGAAAGCTCCGTTTTCAACATTCCTAGAAGGGACACTAGTCCAGCCAATACATGCAGAGTTGTGACCCATGTTTGGTTTTGAGAGCCCTGCTCAAGTGAGGCCTTTTCTATGTGTTTATTTTTGCTCTGATGCATTAGCTGTGGATATAATTAGAAAGCAACTGTCCCCTGTGCCCACACTTCCTGGCCGGGGTGTAACCAGATGGGCTTCATCCTACAAGGTGCTGGGTATCCTCCTCCCATAGCTCTTGGGCCCTTGAGACCTGTGTACTGGCCACAACCCTGAGGTTTCTTACACCCTTTTAAATATGGTTCCTTCTTCTCTTTCTGTTGTGTCTTTTGTTTTGTCTGTGTCTGTGTCGTGTTCCCACCTCACCTCTGGCTCTCCACCATCACCCACATGGCTGTTATGGCAGAACAAGTTTCAAGGGATGGTGTTTGACTTTGTTACCAAGCAAGTGTTTGACATAACCATCATGATCCTGATTTGTCTTAACATGGTGACCATGATGGTTGAAACAGATGATCAAAGTGAACTCAAAACATCTGTCCTCTACAAGATAAACCTGGTCTTCATCGTCATCTTCACCGGAGAGTGTGTGCTCAAAATGTTTGCCTTGCGTTACTACTACTTCACTATCGGCTGGAACATCTTTGACTTTGTGGTGGTCATCCTATCCATCCTAGGTGAGTCCTGCTGGTTCCACCAATTCCTCAGGGGTCCTACCAGATAACAAAGAGGAGAAATGGTCTAGCTGATTCACAGCCACCAAGCTCTCACTGGCCACCCCCTTACATCCACCCTTTTGGCAGGACCAAGCCGACAGGAGCCTGAGACAAGAGGGATGTGAGGCCACCCCATGCCACCAGGCGGGATGAGGGACTGGGGATGTGTCTCACTTCTCGTTGGTGTTGGGTTCCCCTTGTATCCATGTTGCCCAGCTGCACTGCTGAAACAGAGCGGCCAACAATTAACCTTTGGGTCTGTGCTCAGAGTTTATTTTTTAATACGTTCCCTTTGCCACTAGAGGAGCAGGGAGCTGTGTGCTATCGGGGGTGGCCTCATCTCCCTGTACCTGCCCATCTCTCGCGGATGGAACGGAGTAGCTCCACCTCACCTCCCTGTGTTGGCTGCAGGGCATGGCAAACTCACCTCTTCATCCCTTCACAGGTATCGTCCTCTCAGATATTATAGAGAAGTACTTTGTATCACCCACCCTCTTCAGGGTCATCAGGCTGGCAAGGATTGGCCGTGTCCTCCGGCTGATCCGAGGGGCAAAAGGCATCCGGACTCTCCTCTTTGCTCTGATGATGTCTTTGCCTGCCCTGTTCAACATCGGCCTCCTGCTTTTCCTCGTCATGTTCATCTACTCCATCTTCGGGATGTCCAACTTTGCCTATGTAAAGAAGGAGGCGGGGATCGATGACATCTTCAACTTTGAAACTTTTGGGAACAGCATGATCTGCCTTTTCCAGATCACCACGTCAGCTGGATGGGATGGCCTCCTCAGCCCAATCCTGAACAGCGGTCCCCCCGACTGTGACCCCGACCTGGAAAACCCTGGCAGTTCAGTAAAGGGGGACTGTGGCAATCCATCCATCGGCATCTTCTTCTTCTGCAGCTACATCATCATTTCCTTTCTCATAGTGGTGAACATGTACATTGCCATCATCCTGGAGAACTTCAACGTGGCCACAGAGGAGAGCAGCGAACCCCTCTGCGAAGATGATTTTGAAATGTTTTATGAAACTTGGGAGAAGTTTGACCCTGATGCTACCCAGTTCATTGCGTACAGCACTTTGTCTGACTTTGTAGACACCTTACAGGAGCCACTCAAAATTCCCAAGCCAAACAAGATCAAGCTAGTCACCATGGATCTACCAATGGTTGCTGGGGACAAAATCCACTGTCTGGATATCCTGTTTGCCCTGACTAAGGAAGTGCTGGGAGACTCGGGAGAGATGGATGCCTTGAAGGCCACCATGGAGGAGAAGTTCATGGCCGCAAATCCCTCGAAGGTTTCCTATGAACCCATCACCACCACTCTGAAAAGGAAACACGAGGAAGTCTGTGCTACAAAAATCCAGAGGGCTTTCCGGAGGTACCTCCTGAGGCGCTCCGTGAAGCAGGCATCCTACATGTACAGGCACAGTAAGGACGAGGATGCCCTGAGAGAGGAGGCACCCGAGAAGGAAGGTCTGATCGCCACCAAAATGCATGAGATGTATGGGAACAGTGGGACAGGTGTGGAGACAGCCCCTGCCTTTGGTCTTGCACCCATTCCCAGCTCAGAGACTCAAGATGCTCCTGGAGAAGCAAAAGCGTGGGATAAGGACCGTGTTGTGAAAGAGTCGCTGGTATAACAGAAAGAGGTTTCCACCTCTCGCCGGCCTTAAAAGATTTCATTTTTATCTCCTTTTCAAGAGCTCTTCCGTATACAGATCAATAGATCTCAGACATGGAGCTATTGCAGATACTTCAAGTAGACACCTTAACTTTCAAAGCAGGGTCTCTTACTGATCCTGGTTTTTACAGCTCACTGCACTTGCAAAGAATTTAATATTTTTCTTAGGAGAATTGAATGTGAAATCTATCTATAGTTGGTGAAAGAGAAACATTTTAGTTTTGAAATGGTTTCATCATGGTAACGATGTTTTTCAGCCATTAACAAACGAGTATGGCTGTCTTTTTACTTAAAGTAATTATTTATTAATGTTATTTCACAATTAAGAGGTATTATTTTATATTATTCTTCCAGAGTGCAGCCAAGTAGCCAGTGAAAGATGAGCCAAGTGAAATAATATTAAGAGTAATTACAAAAAAAGATAAGGTTTTGTGAACAAAAATCTCCAATGTCTTAAAGTAGCACCTTTCTTCTGAATATTTGAATAAGCTTTATGGATTTTTTTTTTGTTATATACAGAGAAAGTGCAATTATGTCTTAAAGATTTGTTTGCATAGCCAAAACAAAGCATCTGCAGATATGTTCTCAGGGTTAAATATCAGGTTTTAAAGGTCTCTGAATATGCATTGAAATCATAAACCATGCAGGTCTCTGCGATACAAATGTAAACGGTATTTATAGTCATGCTTCTTCTCTGTTTTCCCGTTTCATCCAGATTTTGTGGCAGGGGAGGAATGGACAAAGGTAGGGTTTGGAGAACCTCCTCCAAGAATCCCCAGTCCCTGTAACAAAACCACCTCTAGGGTTTCTTCAAGCCCCGTAGCAAATGGAAATGTCCCTCTGTGGCGCTCTTGGTTGGCGTTAATTAACGAGATGCATCGCCGGGGATTGGAGCAGGTCTTTGAACGGTCCTTGTAGTGAGCTGCTTCAACAGGGTCCCTTAAATCCCATCGGCCGCCCAGCACTGGGGGACCTTAATGTAATGAATGCTCCCACTGGGGTGTAAATCCCAAAATACTCGTGCGGAGCATCCTTCCCTTGGTGAGGGCTCTGGGGACGACCCAGCGGCACGTGCTGGGGTGTCTGCAGAGCCTGGTGGGGCCAGGCAGGTCCTCACCAGGAAACCTCCTGGCAGAGGAGGGTTTTCCCAGAGGGAAAGGGTTTTACTGCTCTTTACACAGATGGGCAAAAGGAAAGTAAATCAAGAAAATGTGCAAAAGGCCCTGAGTTCATCTCTGGACCGCTTTCTGCCTTCAAAAGGGGAAAAAAGACTTCTTGAGATCAAAACAAACATGAACCAAAACCTCTTCCACTTAAAACAAGGGCTGCTTCTTGAAGCCAAAGGGTCTGTCTTTTTTTTTTTTTTTTTTTTTTTTCTTGGGTTGAGTTTTGGTGCCAAGCCGTTACAGATGCCCCATGTTCAGGCTGGCCAGCAGCAGCGGTGCTGAGCTTGCTTGCGTCCACGTGCTGTCGGCCAGGCGGCAGAGCCCGGGTCGCTCTGCTCATCCCATAGCGTTGTGCTTTCATTTCCATGTTGCGTAGGGCGATGCTCCCTGGAACAGGAGCCTGAGCTACTTTAAATGGTGTTTGCATGGGAAGCATCCATGGCACAGCAGTTTCCAGCCCGGATTGTGGTTCACAGTCAATGCTGCTTGTACGTACGTGTCGTCAGTAATGGGAAAAAATGCCAAAGAGCAGGATTTGTGTGAGCTAAAGCCATTTTTCTTTGTACATTTCTTAAAATAAACAGCCGTAAATGGTCTATTATTACAATATGGAATGTGTTGGTGTGTGTTAGAGGGAGAAATGTTTACTCTGCCCCCAGGAGGGGTAAATGTCCCTTCCCTTTGCTCCAGGGCAGATATAGGGAGCCCTTTTGCATGGCCTTGGGTGGACCTACCATCCTCAGCAGGAGCTGGTGGTCTCATCCCGCACAACACCATCCCATCCTGGCCTGTATCAGCACTGGTGTGGCCAGCAGGAGCCGGGCCGGGATCGTGCCCCTGGACTCGGCACTGGTGAGGCCGCACCTCGAATCCTGTGTTCAGTGTTGGGTCCCTCACTACAAGAAGGACGTTGAGGTGCTGGAGCGTGTCCAGAGAAGGGCAGCGGAGCTGGTGAGGGGTCTGGAGCACAAGTCTGATGAGGAGCGGCTGAGGGAACTGGGGGTGTTCAGTCTGGAGAAGAGGAGGCTGAGGGGAGCCCTCATCGCTCTCTGCAACTCCCTGAAAGGGGGTTGTGGTGAGGTGGGGGTTGGTCTCTTCTCCCAAGTAACCAGCAACAGGACGAGAGGAAATGGCCTCAAGTTGCACCAGGGGAGGTTTAGATTGGAGATTAGGAAACACTTCCTTATGGAGAGGGTGGTCAAGCATTGGCACAGGCTGCCCAGGGAGGTGGTGGAGTCGCCACCGCTGGAAGTGTTCAAAAAACGTGTGGACGTGGCACTTTGGGACATGGTTTAGGGGACATGGTGGTGTTGGGTCGGTGGTTGGACTTGATGATCTTGAAGGTCTTTTCCAACCTTAATGATCCTCTGATTCTGTGAAGAGACCCCCTGTGCTGCCTCCCCTGATACCTCAAAGCCAGCCAAGACCCTGGAGCTTCCGCTCTGCGGGCAAGGTCCGTGGAGACCTGGAGCCTCAGAGCAATGAGCCCCAACCCCAGGAGATGTAGGAGATGCTGCTGCAGGCTCAACCGAGGAGAGAGGTGGGCTTGGAGGAGGTGCAGACCCCTGAGCTGCCCCGTGCCAGGCGCTGTGGGGCCAAACGTGCCCCACTGGCCATGCAGGAGCAGGTCAGCATCATGGGGCGAAGGCGGTGGCGGGCGAAGGTTTCTCGTCAATGTGTGGCTGGAGGAGGAGCCACCTCTGGGACCCACTGACGTCCCTGAGGACCATGGCACGGCCTCGCTGCCGTGTTTTCACTCTGGCTGGAACAGCTCGTGCCATCGCTGGCGTAATTCAAGTTGTGCATCGCGGCCCCC
>NW_010512288.1:0-994 GCF_000687285.1 Phaethon lepturus
CCCCGCCATATCCAGTAAGGGATGGAGATTGGCCCTGCAGTCCTTTGGGTATGAAAGCAGCCTCCAAGCGATGGGCAACTTTCTGGTTTTAGCTCTGAGGAGTTAAAGACAGTGACAGCCTTAAATCAGAATCTGAACACTTTTTGTATATGTTTACCAGTTTCCTGTTTTCTTGTTACTAAGATGATGACCTTACGAAAAGGGTTATTGGAAAGCCAGAAAATCATGTACTGCAATTGAATTTTCGTACATCTCCCTCCAAAAGTAATTCAGTCTTTGAAGTGTTGAAAGAGGCTGAGGGGTCATTACCTTTCTCTGGGGCGCTCCAAAGGGCCAGAGCAGGCAGCTCTCCCAAGAGGATAATGTAAAATCCAGTATGAGGAGCCAGGGCACACCAATTTGTTTTTCAATCTATTTTATTTCAGTTCAGAGAATCAGTGCAGACAGATAACAGAGGAAAATAAGCACCACTTTGACTAAATTCAGCACTCCACGGTCTCTAAAGGCAGCAGAATATACCTCTCAAAAAACACGCAACACTTTGGCTATCTGTCCGCACTGATGCTCTGCATGGAAATATAATAAGATTGCAAAACGAACAGGTATGCTCCAACTCTTAAAAGCAAGTTTTCTGTTACTCTTCAAAGCAAGAGCTGCTGCCTATCCCTCCTGGAATAGGGCTGTCCCAACAAGAGCACAAAATCATACAGTGGAAAACCAGCACAAACCCAAAGCAGCAGCCAAAGTTTGCTCCAGTCACTGCTTGTCCATGTCTCACTGAAAGTGCTAATTATGTTTTGCAGGTTCCCATAACATCTTCAGAAAACTAAAGTTGGACATCTGAACTCCTGTTTATCAGGTAGGTTTACATCACAGAAGATTGCATGTTGCAATTTATTAGCACCTTTATTTTTAAAAAAAACCCCACACACTACTTTGACCAGCTTTTGCAATCCATTTTGCTGTCAGCAGAAGTGCAGATTTTTGTCCCTAC
>NW_010512288.1:1025-2732 GCF_000687285.1 Phaethon lepturus
ACACGCAAAAGGCGCAATGACAAGGCACAATGCACTCGTAAGGTGCCTTGATCCAAAGGCCTCTTCAAGCACAAAGGAAAAAAAAAGCCTTAAAATGACACTTTTTTCAAGTGTGGTCAGCCCAAAATGGGGACTGATTGCCTCAGAGTTATCAGCAAAATACACAGAATTACTTTGAGCTGAATCTATTGAGACAGCAAGCCGGGAGGCACTTGGACTTCCACTGCTGTCACCTCCTGCTTCAGGCCATCAAGAGGCACCCCCACAGCCCCAAAACTCCGTTAAGGCAAAAGGACCTACAGCAACTCTTCAAAAGTAAGTGCAGCTGCTTTAAAACACAGCCAGAGGAGGATACAGCAATGTAAAGGCCTAATGGCATTTACCAAGGAAGCCAACTCACTTCCTCCATCTCCTGGAAGACTTCTATAACCACTGAGCTGCAGTCTGGGTAACAACGGGCACATTTTCAGCACCTTCTTTAAGCGGCATGTCTTGGCAGTTAACTCAAAATATACTGGAAAGAGATGAAACAAGAGCAAATGAGCAGTGCACAGAGGCTGAGGCGGTCAGCCAGGAGCGGACCTCCATTCTGGTCTGTACTCCAAAGGCTCCATCATCCAGTCCTTGGACTGGGGTTTGAAATCCAAACCCCTGCTCAAACACAAGACACTTGGTACATTTTAACGAAAAAACTGCAGAATCATGATGCCTTATGTCTTTGGGCCAATAAATCAGGTGTTCCAGCCTTCCTTTCCACCAGAGAAGAAATTACCCCCGAGACTCACCTACAAGCCTATCACTCTCCAGGGAGGAGGTGGGGTTTGTTGACCACGACCCACAGCACATTTCCATAACAAATCTAACCCAACCTGGGAACAGGCTGCTACTGAACGGGGCAGCCCTGTCTGCCCTTCTCTCTGCTCCTCTGTAGGGGTTCTATCAAGCTGGTGATCACACAAGAAACTGGACAAGACCACTGATCTCTTGACACAATGCAAAAAACCCTATTTATTTGCCTTTTGATGGGTCAAGTCTTCTAACCGATTATCTCAATGAACAGACATGATTAGTGATCCAAAGGAGAGGAAACCACTGTGGCAAGAGGCATGGAAGAGCAAGATAATTCCCTTCCCTGCCTACCTTTGAAAAACTGTCTGGGGAGGTTCACAGCTTCTACCCAAGCACGGGACACAGCCCCTAACGCACATCTAATGAGAAAAATCTTTGGGGGCTTAGTGGTACCCAGCTGGCAGGCTTTGGCTCACAGAGCCAAATTTCTGGTGGAAGCAACTTTGCTTTTAAGTGTAGGTTACAAAAGGAAAACCCCCCGCCATGTTTTCTGTGGTAGTGATGCAATCAACCAGGTCTCTTTGGCAGAAGGGACACGTGCAGTGTTTTAAATGAGAGGGGCAACAGTCATTCAATTTTTTGGCCACCCGTGGAGCACCTATCAAGCACACCCTGATTTACTACAGCACTCCCGTGGGGGATCCACCTCCCGGATAGGCTGTAGGCAAGGGCAGCCCACAGGCTCCCTTCAACCTCCTTGTACGCCTGCAAAGGCTTCGCAGGAGTTGGTCCCTCCCTGGGTGACAGACGCTCCCAAACCCCTATCCCCGGCACGAGGCAAAGCGCAGCACCCCCGGCGCGGCGGAGCCCGGGCCCAGCTGGGCCCCCCCGCGCGGGTTTGGCACCAGGGTGGGCAAG
>NW_010512289.1:0-4282 GCF_000687285.1 Phaethon lepturus
AGCTTCCCACAGAAGCCACCCCTGCAGGCCCGCCCCACCCCACCCCCAACACCTTGCCACAAACCCAATACAGCTGGTCAAGACCTGGATCTGAATACTTTGGACTTGGATATATAATGAAAACCTCCATCCAGATCAGAACGTCAGTGTGCCAAACCATCCTTGGCACACATTTATACATTACTTATGTTTGTAATAGAAGGGTGTACAGAATATACCTATACATATATATATATATATGTAACTTGGAAGGATTTTGCATCCTGCAGAAGATACATTACAAAGCACTGATCATGCACTGCAGTCATCACCTTCTCAGGGCTGGATGCAGAAGGAGCATCACCTCAGGCCTGCTGGAACATTTCTGTGTCCCGCTCTTCACTGCCATCTTTCCCAAGGGTACTCTGGCTCCTCTTTTAGCCAAATGATTGGCAGATGTCCATCTCACAAATGAAAAAAGGTGACCATTTTTGTCATACAACAGATAAGCACCCAACTACATAGCAGAAAAACTTCCAGCCATAGATTTCATCATCACTTCCACGAATCTTGGAAGCCCTGAATTATTCGAATTCATTCTACTCCACTACATGCCAAGAGTCTAATCCCCACCAAAATAAAAAAAAAAAAAAAGAGACATTCAAAACTCTCCAGGCTTGAGTTTCAGGCTATCCAAACAGTTATGCAGACATGACAGCACCAGCTTCCGCTGAGTTCACAGCTTGAAAATTATCTTTGCAACAAGAGAATTAGAACCACGCATGCAGCAATGTGAATTATGCAGTCCTCTGTGTGACTCTGTAATTTCACTGTAATAGGAAGCTGGTCCATTGTACTGTACTTATATAAAAATACAATGTTGGTATATTTACCAGAGGTAGTGTGCATATACACACACACACACACACATATATACACACACATCCTCGCATTGATTTCTGTCACTCTGACTTATAAAGTTACTCCTTTAGTATGGGGAAAAATACGTTGGTGCAAGAGCTCCACGAATATGCAGTTATGATAAAATGTTTCATCTCATCATAATGTTGGTTTATAAAAAAAAGGAGAAAAGCCCAGCAACACAAATACACTGAAGTAATGATAAATGTTATGACAGTTTTCTATAAAGATCTTCTGTCCTGATGTATCATTTGACATACAGACTCTGAATGTAATCGTGTTCAATTCACAAATGCAACAATCTGAGTGGATTTTGAGGTTTGTTTAAAATACCTTGCTCATTTAAGCCAAATTGCAACAGCAAGTATTTCAATAAATTCGTATTTTTTTTCTCAGCAGCGCTACAACGCCTTTAAGAAACAGCACAGTAACTTCAGATGAGATCACCACTGCTACAGGTTAACACACACAGCACAGTATGTGACTGAGCCACGTTTGTTATGTCATTTAAATACCTAAGAGATCTTGCATCAAGATGTTTGCCCCTGCTCAAACACTGTACGGGAATTTCACACTATCCAGATTCAGGAGTATAATTTCTTTTGGAATTAAATGGCCATGTACCCACTGGCTCAAATTAATTCTTAAAGGGTCACATCTTGACTACTAATGGTTTTGCAGCATTGTAAGGCATAACACTGGGACTCTACAGGTAGCAAGGTAAATTATTCTACTTTCCTGAAATTTTTGAAGCTTACCGATCCTCTCCCTGTCCCCCTTGCTACAGTGGCGTTTGACAGTCAGTCTTTTTTGGCAGGGATGTTTTGTCGTTTTCTAGGGCTGCTGATGAGGTGATGTGTTTTCTGTCAGGGGAAATTAAGAGGCATATTCCCTAGCCTGACAGGAAAAGAGAGCTTGAATGATTTCCCCAGAAACTTCTGTATGCAGTGTGCAAGATCTCTAATTTTTCCTTTGGCTGCAGAAGCATTTTGCTACTATACTTTACGATAGCATCGCTGCAATACAAATTCCATTATATACATAGGAGTGTGCACACGCATGCATACACATATCATGGTCAAGGCTGGGACTGCTCTTAGACCCAAAATGCAAAGGCAGATAATACTTTAAAATAGTACGGAGACACCTCAAGACCGCGTATCAGCACTCCTAATATCTTTTAGATATTAAACTTTTTACCGCTAATGATGTTTACCCTATCTAGCAATCGTTGCTAGGCAGTAGCAGGCTTAGGGAAGAGGCAAACAGTCATTTACAATTTACTCTCTAATTTCTTTATAATAAATAAGGGCTGTGTTTTATTTCTGGGTCTTGTATTACGTGGGGGCATGTTATTTGTCTGTCTCTCAGCAACTTCATCTGTAAGAAACGATACT
This sequence comes from Phaethon lepturus, assembly GCF_000687285.1. Taxonomy (NCBI): domain Eukaryota; kingdom Metazoa; phylum Chordata; class Aves; order Phaethontiformes; family Phaethontidae; genus Phaethon; species Phaethon lepturus. The sequence continues at coordinate 2,298 of NW_010512289.1, forward strand.
CACCTACCATGATATAGTATTTATGAGATTAGCATCATCACGTTTAGACAGTACTAGGTCCAGTCCTCAAGGGGAAGGTGCTTCATACCTAGCAAGTGTTATTCTAGTATATTTTAAACAGTTTAATGGATTCTTAATACTTCTCTCTGATTTCACTCAGAAGACTGGTTTTAACAAGGTCACTGGCAGGTGTGCAGTGCAGAACAGTAAGTGACCCTTTTTCAGTCACCCATTTTATCTTACATACAACTCTTTACGCCTAAGATTCACCTGCTTCTGGAAACAGCATATACCTAACAATATATATGGGAGCATACTCTTTTAAAGTGAAACCATACATCTTCATAGACTTCAACTACTGAGCCCCAGGACGAGATGCAGATTTGGGTAGTAGCCTTTTGGAAGCCAAGAGAATGCAAATGAAGGCTCTGCCTGGGACAGGGTGCACTCTCATTTCAGGACCTTTAGAAAACAAAGGCATCAGCATTTGAAGGGTGTCCTTTAATTTCTATTATATTAAGTTGGAGACTCTTCATTGACATTAATCAACATTTGCTAGGGACCTGCTGGATTTAATTCAGCTCAGGTATTTTATGGCACAGTGGAACATAACATGTTAATAAAAAGTCTTGCACGGTACTTTGCAAATGATATTTCAATATACAGTGGACCAAAGTAAAATAGCACATAATACAGTCGTGTAAGCATGAAATTGTTCCAAGTGTTATGCTCCCTAAATATTAAAGAAAGTGCCATTTTCCAACAACAAACAAAAATCTACAGGATTTGAAACACCTCATTATTTCTGGTGGGTAAAAATCTATGTTTTACTGTCTACAATAGAGTAGAAGATTTTTTGAGAAGAGAAGCAGGGCAGACATTGATGGAGACTGAGTCAGCTTTAATCTTTCATCCCAAATTCCCTTTGTACTTCAATGTTTTGATATATTTAAATGGGGGGAAAAAGGGGAAAAAAGAAAATTAAGGAAATGCTAACTATTAAATTAAAAAGTCAATCGTCTTTAACTCTCATGTTACGTCTACAGCTCTGAATTTTCTCATTTTTCAAAGGGCATGTCTGACTTTTGATCCTTCGTACCAGAAATCTGTCACAGATGAGAAAAATCAAAGAGAAGAATGTGGCACAGTTTTGCAGCTAATGTGGCTGCACCTGACTTGATTTTGCAGTAAGTAATACAAGAAAAAAAACCCAACCTGTCCTACTTTTAGTTTTTGAAGTTTAAACAAAGTAACTTCAGTCTGAACTTCAAGATGCGCTAAGACTCCCAGACTCTAAAGAAATTGGGAAAAAGTTGTATTCCTAACTAGGAACTTGCACTAAATATTTAGGGAATTGGCAACAACCTTAAAAAAAAAAAGCTTAATTTCTGTATTTTTACTAGAATTTTGTCTGAAATAAACGACCTATTCTACATAATTTCATAAGAGAGCCTTAGGCAAATGGAAGAAGTTAACAATTAATGAACACATTAAAAGCTGCTTCATAAATTTGGAAAAAATCAAATAGCGATGAAAGATAAATCATTTGAACATATCCACTAAAAAAGAAACCTACAAAATAACTTAAAAACCACCTAAGTCACATTTTCAAGGGATACAACTCAAAAGGTATTTTCACAAATATGAGTGAATAAAACTCTAAAATGATTCTCCGTTAAAAAAAACTAACAACATAGTCCTCCATCATGTGGACTCTACAGTGCTTCACTGATACATATGCTATAGGTAAATGATGCCCTCAGAGCACAGGAAACTTAAAGAGAATATATTCCATGATCAACTAATCAAGAAAAGGGAATATCTGGGGAATTATTTTCTAGATACTCAGCTTGTCACTTACTTTTCCTCTTCCATTTCTAATCTTAGAATCATAGAATCATTAAGGTTGGAAAAGACCTTCAGGATCATCAAATCCAACCACCATGCCCACTACATCATGTCCTAAAGTGCCACATCCACACATT
>NW_010512290.1:0-44959 GCF_000687285.1 Phaethon lepturus
TCCAGTCTCCAGGGACCTCCCCTGACTGCCAAGACTTTTCAAATATGGAGAGTGGCTTGGCAAGTACATCAGCCAATTCCCTCAGGACTCTAGGATGCAGCTCATCAGGTCCCATACAGCTGTGTATATTCAGGTTCCTCAGGTGGTCTCAAACCTGATCTTTTACAGTGGGAGGGATTTTGCTCCTCCAGTCCCTGTCTTGCAGTCCATCCACTCGAGAGGTGTGGGAAGAGACACTGCCAGTGCAGACTGAGGCAAGGAAGTTGTTGAGTACTTCAGCCTTCTCCTTTTCCATCATTACCAGTTTGTCAGTCTTGCTCATCAAGGAGGGTACACTTTGACCTTCCATTTGTGGCTGACATACCCGTAGAAGCCCTTCTTATTTTTCTTTGCATCCCTTGTCAAGTTCAGGTCCTTGGCCCTCCTGACCGCATCTGGCCAGCATCCCTGTGCTCTTCCCAGGATACCTGTCCCTGCTTCCACTGCCTGTGCATTTCCTTCTTGCTCTTTAGTTTGTCCAGCAGGTCCTGACTCAGCCATGCTGGGCTCTTGCCTTCCTTTCCTGATTTCTTACACCTGGGGATCTTCCACTCTGTGGAAAGTGTCCTTAAAGATCTGCCAGCTCTGTTCTGCTCCCTTGTCCGTGAGGACAGTTTCCCAGGGGGGCCTATTGACTAACTCCCTGAAGAGTTGGAATTTTGCCTTCCTAAAGTTCAGGGTCCTGACTTTACTCTTCACCTGACCCAGATCCCTCAGGACTGCGAACTCCACCAGTGCATGATCACTGCAGCCCAGGCTGCCTCCAGTCTTGATGTCACTAATTAGCTTACATGCATTGGTGACCAACAGGTCCAGTATGGCATCCCCTCTGGTAGGGCTGTCTATTACCTGGCATAGGAAATTATCCTCCATGCGCTCCAGAAGTCTCCTGGATTGCCTACAGCTCGCTGAGCTAGCAAGTTTTAGGGTTTGGGTATATTTGGGCAAATTTAAGTCTAGAACGCTATCTAAAAATAAAGGACTGTTATAAAGGAATGATGTTCAGAAAGTGGTATGGTTCCTAAAAGCATATCAAGGATGCTGATTTCAGCAAGAAATAGGTGTATTTCCTGTGTTCCCCAGGCTGTTTGAGCCCTGCCCAGCAGCTCTTCAAGAGGAAACTCTTCACAGTGCAAACTGTTTCTGAGTCAGTGAAGAGTGTAATTTAGGAGTTTTCAGTGTGACTAGTGGATGCTATGGTTGCACCTAAAGTAATACAGGGGCTAGGTGAGGAGATGAGGTAAAGATGGCTTCATGCCACCCATTGCTTTTCCTGGACTCTGTAATTTCCTAAGGATAGACTAGGTTGTTGTAAGTTTTACTTAGCTGTTGTGACACATGCCACCTGCCTCCTGTTACCTACAAATATTCCTAATGGAATATGGAATGTGTCACAGAAGGTGGATGGCTTGTAGTGTCTCTTGCACTAGATTTATAGGGTTTTTTTATGTCACCAGTATGGTGAATGGGCCAAGGAAATGCTGAGAATCTGGAAAACAAGCAAATGTTTTTTTAACTGTGATCAATGTGAGTGCTAAGCAAATTTGCTACCATAATAATTATAAAAATGAATTAAAATGAGCAAAAGCAAAATTAAAAGGAAATTGAATTGCACTCCTCATATTGTAATGACTAAACTGCCCATTAGTATAATAACTTGGACAAAATGTTGTTGCAGACAGCTCAAGTGGTTTGTTAGAGTGTTGGGCTGGGTTTCTCTCACATATCTTCAGCTGCTAATAATGTGAAAATCAAAATACTTACCAGTGCTGGTCAACATTTCACAATGGCAACCACTGCCAGAATTTCAGTATTTCAGCTAAATCATTCCTTTGAAAACATCAGTTTTCTATGTGTGCTTCCTATTTATTGTTTCGTTAGAAGGCCAAAGTGCATTGACCAGGACTGAAATAATTTCAAGTAAAAATACTGCTGCTGTACTTTGGATTGGCTGTATTCAAGTTTCTTTAAATAATTCATCATTATATTCTGAATTACCTCTATCAAAGGTGAAAATAGTAGGAAGAACTACCTCCTATATAATGACCATAACTGGGGATTTCCTTTTCCTATCTGCAAGTCCAAAGTCTGTGGTGCATGGGAAATGCAGCATAATAAGGGAATTCAGGTTGCAGAAGAGGAAAGAGTCACAGGAGACCTGCATGATGGCTCCCACAAAACACTACCGTGACATATTTTTCCCAGGTTTTAGTTAACCTTTTTTTTTTTTTTGGCATTTGCATTTTCACAAGGGGAAAAATGAATCAGTCTTGTACTGTTATTGCTATAAATACTGGCTTTTAGATTTGACCAGGAGGATGGATCCCTATTGGTTTTAAAGCCAACAAATATGTGAGCTGCATGAATTTTCCTGCAGAGTATTTTAAAATTTGCCTGCACTATTCTACATTTTAGAAGAGGAGTGTCACAAAGATGGGATGAAAACACAGCTCCATGGTTGTCAATAGAGATGGAATATCACAAAGGAGTTTTTGCCCAAAATCTTCTCAGAAAGCTGAGGCAGAGAAAATGAAGAGATATGTCTTCATAATTTGTATCTCACCCAAGGTGACTCTCTCCTTCCTATATAGCCCAGCTTTTCCATTTGGAAGTAGGCTAAGGTTTGGGATGCCCCTCTATTTCTGTTTTCTTTATTCCTGAGTCCCTTCACGTGCTATTTCCATATAATTGCTTAATATGTATGCCCTGCCTATGGCTCTGACTGTTAGATCATCACCTTTATTCCAAGGATACGCTTTCTTTAAATACGGGCTGTAAAGCTCTTCTCCACCCGTCCCCTATAACTCTTCAGCTCTACTGCTGGTGCCAGTCTTGACGGTCTCTTCATTACCTGCTTTGTGCTCTGTCTCTGCCTCTTTCTAGGTTTTCCCTTAGGAACAGAGTAATTTCCAACACTTTTTTTTTTCCCCCAAGAAGACTACATCTTATTTAACTGCACGCTAAAATCCCGCTCCTTCTGCCAGACCCGTGGAGTACTCAAAAGCACAGATGGTGGGTTGCCCTTTTTTGTGTCCGTCCTGCGGGGAGGAAGATGGAAAGAGAGGGATTTTCTTTAGGCTGGGCTTTGGCACAGCAGCGGGTATGCCGTCAAAGCTGACAAATAGCAGACAGGGCACGGTATTAAGATGGTATTCATCAAACCTGGTTCCAATCCTTGGCTCAGTTTCCAGTACAACAGGTATGAAATTTTCCTTCCTCGCTAAGGTGTTGTGAGAGTAAAACCACGTTAATAATGGTGGATCGCTGTCGACTGTGGGGTGAGGGGCAGACTGGTTTTCCAGCTCTATGCTTAAAACTGCAACAGAACAAAGCCAGGTGTCAGGTTTGGGTTCTGTCCTACGAGGAGTGGATGGGGGAAGCAGCTCACTGCAGGATGGACCATGTGGTTTGGTGCTCATGTGAGGTTGTTCAGGCACCTCTGCGGTGTTAGAAGGTGCAAAAGACAGAAATGCGGTCGGCAAGCTTAGCTCTCCTGCTGTTAGCCCACTTCTAAACTTGAGTATCCACGAGAATTTGCATCCACAAGCGAGATGGAAAACCGAACATTTTGGTTTTGTGTGTTACAAGATACACATTTTTTTTGGAAGTTCAAAGAAAGGCTTAATTAATTTTTCTTAGGAGGAAAAAGTCCCCATATTAAATTCTAATTGCAGTGTTTAAGATTTTGCTTCATTTTATAAACTGTGTTAGAAATAGGGCAAAAAGTCCCCATGATAAATAGCAACAGATGTAGCTCTGTAGACTTCAGACCATTCCAAAGCCTTTGACAGGACAAACAACACTAACATACTTTCCAGTCTCAACCATCAAATAAAGGGCTTACAAATTAGCACATAATGGCCACTGCTTTTTTTCTCTATAAAAAACCAGAAAAAAAGGGCTTCAAATTATTGAATCTGTTATTGAACCTTAATCCCCGGCTCTTTGACATTTTGAAATCTACATCAAGATAAGAAATATTTATGGTTTTTTTAATGCACAACAAATTGTTGTTTACAAAATGCAATGTAGTATGAAATCCTCTATTCTCTCAGGATGCAGACCACATAGTGACCAGGGTTTCAGTCTCAGTTGGTGATTCCAGTTGAATAACTGGAACAGAACATGGGTAATCATCGTGTAAGCACGACCAGCCACAAATGGCAAAATGCTTAGCAATGTCTCAGATTTGTACTGTCTCCATGGCTTTTTGTCAGGCCAATGGCTCTTAACGCAACTGTGCAAGCGTTTGCATGGCAATACTGCTCTGCTAAATAGAGAGACGGACCTGCAAATTAGAAATGGGAGAAATGGACTCTATTTTAGGCTTTGTGAAGCACTGGGGAACTTTACAGTTATGATTACATTAAAAATTTTTCTTTTTCTCAAAGTGAATTACCCTTGAATTTGTCAAATTAGTGCAATATCAGATGAAATGAGTGCATGATCAGGATAAATGTGAGCTAGAGTTGTATCAATGGACCAAGTTCTGCCACTGACATATTACATTGCATCCTCTCCTATAAGAAATACAAACAGGATCTGGCCCTAGATTGTGTTTAGTACTTCTGATTTCCCTAGAAAAGTGTCTGTATATAGACTGAACCACTCTTGATCATGCCAGGATTTAGTTTGCAAATGAAATAAATCTCAAACATGTGACTTTGCTGATTCAATGGATCTTTACTTGACTAACGTTAATCACTAGTGTCCATCCTTTCTTGGCTTTCTAGATTTTCTTCTCTCACTGTTTTATTGACCAATATCACACTATTTCCCTTTTGTTATGATATAGAATGCTTGTCTCTTTTTCACAAGTAGGAAATTAAACAAAATTCCTTGCTACAGAAAGAGGGCTCTGTCTCCGTCGTTCCCATTTGAGGGTGCCATATGCCCAATTAAACCCTTCTTTTCACCTTGATGATTATTTTTTGTTTAAGATGCAGACGTCCAGAGTGTGCAGACTGAGCTAAAGAATTGAGGTTGGACCTAGACCAGCAGAAGACTCATTGTTTGAGTCATGTTGGTACAGCTTGAGCAAACACTCAAAGCAGCTGGTCAGCTCCAGATGGATTTCATCTCCAGTCAACCGTTACATACAACTTTGCTTCCACAATGCCTTACCTCTCCTTGTCCAGGCTCTCTGTCTATTATATTTTTTTTCCAGCAACTCTCTTTCTCATTTCCCATCTTCTTTTGAGCAGCTAGGTAGATTTTGTGTCTGTTTCTTCTTTGGCACAAGAAATGTTTTATTCTTCCTGTCTTCTGAACGGAAGAAAACCGAGTGAGAGCAGAACACCAAAGTGCTCCCCTTCTTTTTACTCCAGTTCCCTGCTTCTTTTTTCCAATGGAGAAGAACAGAGCAGAGAGAAATGGAGAAAGTGAACGGAAAAATGCACTCTAATCTCCAAACGAAAAAAAAAAAGAAAAGAAAATTCCTTTTGAAATCAGGACAAAAATAATTTTACATTTTCCTGTGTAAAACTCATCCAGTAACATTTCAATGAAGAGATATCGCTGTCCTCATTGAAGATCTCTTTTTAGCTTTAGAAAGTGTTTGGTTTAACTTTCTTTTTTTTTTCATCATCACATACTAAGCAGATCTGCTCTTTCTTATATCTTCTGACAGCTTTAAACCAGCTTTTTCTTCTGGGAGTTCAGGCTCTATGTGTGTTAGTACATGAAATGTGCTTGGGTCTGACCCCCATGAGGCTGAGCAGCCGGTGCCTGGGCGGGCAGACGACCTCAGCGCTTGGAGTAGAGTGGCTGAGTGTAGACCACTCGATCCTGGACACCCTCCAGCTTCCAAACTGTGCCCGGTAGCTGCTGGGGGACACTCCAGCTGGCACAGGCCCAAACTGTGCTGTAATCGGGCCACTCCAGCACCTTAACGGTAGGGATGATCCCTCTTTCCAGGACTCAGGATCCCTCTTCCCAGGCACTGCTTAACTTAGTAGCATGGACACAAATGGAGATTATTTGTCCTTTTTTTGTAGGTCCACTAACTGGCTGGGTCTTAGAGGTGGACTTTAACTGCTGGAGTTATGAGGAGTAACCTATTAGCTAGTTTTCAGAAGCAAAGCAGCCTCTTTTCTGTTAGAGGTTGCGCAAACATCAAATGAGATGATTTACCAAAAGAGTGAGATACGTGGGTCACAAATCCTGCGTGATGAACATAGAACTGCAGCAGCCCACCCAGCAAGCACTCCGTGCGCTGTTCCTTGCACTTCAGGACAATAGTCACAGGTGTAACGTTACTGAGAAGCCCAGGCAACGTGGGCTTGGGCCGAGGACATCTCTTCCTGATCATATACCCATCAGGCACCATACGAAGAGCCCTAAGTGGGAAAACACAGTTCATGTTCTGACCTGACCATCACCTCCTGTAGAGCTCAGGACAGACTGGTTTGGTCTTCCTTTGAGTTAATCCTGTGTTTATGTAACTGATGTTTAGGTATCAACCAGGAGAAATCCACGCTCTCCCTGCTGGTTGTACATCACGTGGCTGCACTGGCACCCGTGTGTATTGGACTGGAGCACAGCAGGACGCTGCTGTCCAGATACTTCCACACCAGCCAGTGATTACTGTTATCTCCAGAGCAGAACAAATACAGGTGACACTCCAGCGATCGCATGCAAGGAGCAAACGAGGGTCTGTTTTCATGAGGCAGCAACCCAGAACACTTATCTAAATACCTGCAGGAGTCAGTAGCCATTAAAGTCCCCAGTCTCCGACATGGGCCAGAGCCAGATGTGAACAAATTCTTCTCAAGTTACAAGTTAGTTACAGCCAGAGGTTTAACAGTGTGGTTTCACTAGGTAATTGTGCTGTCCAAGTTAACTATTAATTAACCTCCCATCAGATGATGTCAAACCTTGCTGCACAAGGAACAATTGCCATAATTGTCACAGGTTTTTTTTCCTAGCTGACTTTATGCGGTAAAAAGAAGCATGGCAGGATTAGATTGCATTTTCTGTCCACTGAGGAAATAATTCTTACTTCTGTTTTCATTCAGATCTTTAAGAAGTCCTGCATCTCTGAGAAGAAATTTTATTTACATTTTTAGCAAAGATGGCAACCCGTCCTGCTGTGACAAAACCCACATACTATTCCTTCAGCTAATCTTTGTTCTTCTTTCTCCCTCTCTTCATATTCTGTTGATAACATTTTGTTAAACAAATTCTGAAATAATATTTTACCTCCTTCTGGCAAGGACAACACCTTCTTGTTTGTTCTGTGAAGTGGCAGGCAGACTTTTTCAGATCTATAAAAGGCTCATTCAAAATATTTCCCTTTCTGATGTAAAGCATTGCTATTCCTTACATTATTATATTAATTAGGGTTTGGGGGAAGGGAATTGTTAACCCAATAGCAAAATTGGGTTCCTGTTGTTGCTTCTACCACCAAACTCTTCAAAAATATTGGATCCACAGCTATCTGTTACTTCCTTCTGTCACTGGGACTTTCTGCAATGCAGCAGTATAAAATAAGAACACTGTCTCTTCCTGTGTCTGCACCGGTGGCCTTTGAGGTGACCTTTTCAAAATTACAAGCTGGGGTGGTCTGAATGCCACCATTAATTCAGGTTAGCCAAGAAACTGCAATATATATCACTTCATATGCCCAGCATGGTCACAAAATGCTCAGACTGCCGAAGTCCTGGAATCCCAGGGCTTGTGTGGACAAGTAGGGACCAATTTTAGCGGTGCCCCCACCATCAGCATTAGCAGGTTGTTTACCAAGTTATTTTGAGAAACTCATGGTAAGTCAAGGAGCTGAGAGTGATCTTCAAAATAGATGTCTGTCACGTAGCATTCATAGAATTTATTGTCTGCCAGTTACCAGGACGAGGTCTGTGAGCCATGCTGGCAACACCAGACTTACTGATGGAGAGATTAAGTACTCGTTTTGTAATTAGTGGGAGTATTACTTTGTTTTTATTGCAGTAATGCATAGAGATTCCAGGAGAGATTGAGGGCCTCTCTGTGATAAGCATTAGATTTATGTACAATAATAATTAAAGTTCTTGCTTCATACTCCTATGAAGGTCATCTGAAGGATGCTGAGAGATTTCAAAACAAATAAGGCGATTATGAAATGGATCCACCTTGAGCTGTTCAGCTCCCAAAGTTGCCAGATCAAGTCAAGACCACACACAGAGCTCCCCCTCTCCATGTTGTTTATGAATAGTTTACAAGGGGCTGTTCCCAGGGGGTCACTACCACAGGCACTCCAATATTATACCCACTTCTAAAACGGCCTCCACAGAATCGTTATTATGAACATTTTTTCAGATGTTATAAAATAACGGCTTCACAGTGAGTTAACTACTCTCTAGCTTAGTTGGATAGGGAACAATATAATTTATGTGCTCTGAGCTTTCTCACGGATTAAATTTATCACTTGGTCAGTGGAAGTGCCCCTGTTTGACAGATGTAGGCCATTATTGAACAATTTGGCCTCCAAAACAGTGACTGTATTTGGAAAAGTACTTTTGGCATAGCCAACCTCAATTTTAGCAATCCATAATATAACGTAATGCCTTGGGAGACCTTCCTTACGTTGGCAAAGATATGGAATAGGCTACTCCTGAGAACATTTTAATAAATGAGACGGTGAGGGCATTGTCAGTAGAAAAAATGCTGGGTTGGACTCTTCCACCACTCTTCTCTCACTAAGATGGTGGCTTCTGTCAACTCGTCCTAAACATAATTCAGTTTAGCTATTTAAGATCTTAGAAATAATGAGTCATGTTGAAATAGAGTTGAGGGGTGAGAGTGCAGTAGTAGGGGGGTAAGCAGACTTTGTCTGGGGTGTACCTGGTGGAGTGGAGTGCTCAGGTGTGACCTTTGGACAAAAGTGAGTGGATGGGGATCTGCTCACAAGCTATCTTGCAGGAGGAGACTTCAGCAGCATGGCAATTTTGAGACGGTGTTGCAATACAGAAGACTTGGCATGGGCATATGTATTTTCATGTATAATGGGGGTAGATAGGAGGGTGACACATTTGGTACAGACCCTTAGGCAGGGTAGCCCTATCCAGTATACAGAGTACCATGTCTGTGCCACATAAGGTTGTTGGAAAGAGAGAGAACAGCTACCCCCTCCAGTATAGAGGAATATTCAGACAGGGTTGGGGAAAAAAAAAGGAGGGAGCAAAGACTTTTTTCTTTTTTGCTTCACAAAAGGATGTGTTTCTGATGAGAAGGGACAGGGAAATCCAACAATTAGGGGACATGCTGAACACATCAGTTTGTAGTGGTGACAAGGAGGTATAGAAAATATGAAGAAAAAAGGGGAAAGAAGAGCTGGTGAAAAGTGTTCTATAATATCTGTTAATTTAATAGCAAGGGAGCGAGTCAAACTTGGAAGAGCTGGAAGGGAAGAGTGAAGACTGAATTGTCTTAAGACCAAGAGGTGGAAAGGAACAAGCCACTGCAGGCAGGGACTGATGAGGATGTGACAATGTATGAATGTGACTTCATACACAACCCTGTCCTTGCAGCAGGCATGTTTGCTGAGCCTGTGGCCAAGGTCAGCCTTGGTTTGGCCAAGAGCACTCTAGCATACATCTTTCCCCCAGTGCTGAACTGGAAGGGCTTCTCGCTTTTTGGTGTGGTCTGTGAAGACTAAAGCACTCAGTGATCTTGACAGCATCATCTCTGATAGCTGGAACCTGACCCAGCCAGGTCAGTGAATGTCAGTGAATGCTGAAGGGGCAAGGCCACAAGAGGTGTGGGATGGTAGATCTGATCATGTTGGAAAAGGCTCTACACCAGCTAAATGATGCATGGTATTGAGTGTCTGGCATGAAATTTGAGCTATTGACATGGGGTCACAGTTGCATAGACAAAGTCTCCTTCCCATTGCCCTTCCCCAAACCTCACGTACAACAACAACGTCCTGGGGTGGCAGATGGGGTGGAAAACAAGACCAGAGTCTGCTGGGACATTGTGTGCATGCAGCGAGACAAGGGCAAAGCAACTCTGGCTGTGTCTGAGGATATCTCGGCCAGCTAGCAGTGTGCTCGCCAGGAAAGTTCACTACCAGAGGCCACCCAGCCTGAAGAGGTCCTTGAAAGGGTGGTGTGAATGTTAGCTTGAATGTTTCCTCTTCTTGGGGAGACTTTAACAGCCAGATGTAATTCTTCTGTCACTCTCTCTAGGTTTCAGAAACAAATAAGTGGATTTTAATGCAAACAATTCACTATTCAAGTTAAAATTGGGGTGCAGATCAGCTCCAAATAGTCCTAACAAGGTGAGGTTCATGCATGCATTTAGCCATCTTCATATGTTACCAGCCTCTGTCCTTCCTTTGTTGCCTATGAAGCACAAGACCACATAATTTCTTCTGACCTTGATTAGAATAAAGGACGGAACTTATTTTACATCCAAGTAATCCTTGGGTGTCAGTGTTGTCAGTATGCAGTCACGGCTGGGATGGAGCACAGCAGCCATTTTGTATGCAGTAGATCTTAGCAACAATTTTCAAGGAGTGGGAGAAGTGGCAAATAACTTTCTTAATTGAAAATTATGTGGGAATTTCACAGTGTGCAGAATATAATTAACCACACTGGAATCTGGCCAGGGAACCAAGGTTAACACCGCTGTACTTGCAAAGTGCCACTGGTAAAGCAACACCTCCCGAAACCTTTAGAACCTAATCCATTCCTATAAAATAAATAAAAGGCACGTCTTTGAAAGGTGGTGTACAGCTTTTATTTTTATTTGGCTATGCCTTCATCACTTACAACTAAAACAGTCAATCATGGCTGTACACTAGAATTATGAGTATATACAGCTCTTAATGACATATATTTTTTCAGCGAATCAAAGTTGAGTTAGCATATTGCATTATGCCAAATCTTTATAAAATTGAGCCAAAGTCATCTTATGTGTGCAACACATTTTATCAAACGTGTAAGAAATACCTGGAAGATGAATATTGTTTATATAGAAGGAAGGGGGGAAAAGTGAAGTTGGCAGCATCTCACGCAAGAATTAGTTCAGTAAAAGGGAAAAAAAAATCAAGCTCTGTGCCAGAGTTTCAGTCACAGTCAGATGAGCTTTTCTGAGCTTGCAAGTACTATACAAATGTGAAAAACACACACTTGGTGCAGGGGGAAGTGAAGAAGGAAATAGCTGGTGGAGAAGTCAGGGTTGTTTATGCCAATGGTGACGCTGCAAGTCAGCTAGAAAAAAGTAGCGAGAAATGAACTCATGCTTCAAGCCTGGTTTTATCTCTCACGTTTCTGGAGCTGTGCTGAAGATTCCTTAGGCCACAGCATGGGACAGCTATGGGACTTGTGGCACAAATAATGCTGCTGCTTTTCCAGAGGGAGCTTGATTCTCATAACGGCTACAACCCGTTAAGTCAACAAAACCCTACTGAAACCAGGAGTTACATTTGCATGTGGTGCAAAACCTGGACTGGGCATGCAGAACTGGGCCTGATGTGAAGATCCCTAAGAACCTGTCCAGGTGAGCACAGTGAGACTTTGAACTTTCAATCCTCAGGTCTTGGGACTGATGGCGTTGTGAGGAGAGGAAGGTTTGTAACATAAAAGATTATGAGAGTGACATTTTAGAAAGTGAAATAGGGAAATTCCCAAAAGATGTAGGTGTGGTGCACATGTCTGCAGCTGAAGTGATACTGCAGGGTCACAGCAGCTGGTGAAAAAATCTTTGCATCTCATGAACGCCTCTGAAAAAGTCCCTGCTCTGCCCTGGGGTGAAGCGGAGCTCACAGCAGGGTTTTTATTTATCCCTGTGAAAAGCCAGAGACTGGTGCACTGGTGGGTGGAGGGGCAGAACAGGGACCTGTGGGGCTGAAGTTGCTGTCCTGGCTGTCATTGCCAGGACTGGCGCAGGGTCTGGTCTTCCCTAATTTGGAGCGAATATAGGGAGATGTATTTTGGGCTGAGAGGGATGAAATGGCAGGAGCCACCGCCCAACAGGCAGGCAAGTTGTGGAGCTGCCAAGCAGATGACCTGGGGGTTTGGGCAAATGCAGAGTGTCACTGCTCAGCACTCTGGGGGCACCTAGAAGAAGACAGCAAGGAAGACCTTGCTGCAATTGGTCTGAGAAGAAGCTCTGAAGCATTTTGAGTATAACAAAGAGGAAAATCTCCTGCTGTTCGATCCCCAGGTTGTTCAATGAAGACAGACTCTGTTTACAGTATTTCAAACTAAATGGTATTGCATTAAAGAAATACCTGGCACTATCATTAATTTCTCCACCCCACTGGGAAGAATAAAACCTTGAATACTGACCGACTGCTTCGGTCAAAAGGTAACAGTGTATGGCTTGCTGCAAAAGTGTTTGCTGTTTTGTGTTTTGCATTCAGTTGTGGAATGCTTCAGATTTCACTGGTGGAGATTTTATACTGACTCTGCCTTCTTTGTTTCCGTTATAAGGCTTTTTAAGTTGCTGATGGAAACTTCTGCCCTTGAGTATGAGCATAGCCAAGGGTAACATCCCCATGCCAAATACTAGAGGGGACCCCATCAGCCCCTTAAATCAAGCAAATTACAGTTACTAATAACGTACTACAAATAACTAGCTCCCCCATCCCCTGACGCTAAGGAAGCGGGTGCCAGGGGCACTGGGGTCTGGCAGGGTTTAGAAGGGTGTGCAGCAGCTCTTGTGGCCGCTTGCTGAGCCCTCTCCCGGGAAGAAGTGGGCTGTGGGGCTCTCTGCCCACAGCAGACACGGGGGGAGGATTTTGAGGCATATCATAGCTATCACAAATTTCCACTCAGCAAAAAACCGTAAAGAACCACTCCGAAGAGGCTAAGCCCTCTGGCTGGGCTGGGTGATGGAGGGAGTCAAGTGGCTGGAAAACATTGCTAAACAGTTAAATCCAGCAGCGTTGAAGCAGACGATTCTCTAAACACGGCATTTCCCTGCAGCCTGGGTCGGCTTTGCGGGGAGCGTTGCCCTAGCAGGAGCCGCAGGGCTGCTGCGGAAAAGATCGGAGCGTGAAGGAGGGGATCGGTATGCGTCCCAGAGGGCACAAACCTGGAGTCATTGCTCAGGAAAAACTCGTAGGGACCGGCCCCTTAATGCAATTTCACCGGGGCTTTGAACACGATTTTTACACAGCATCTTTCTCCTTGACAAATCCAAACCCTTTCATCAGTGATGACTGGCACCAGCCCCCTGTGGCTGCTCTTGGACCAGATTCAAGCTGTATGTTGTTTTTCGCTGTAAATCTTTCTACTCTACTCCCTTGCCCCCTGTCCCCCTTCCCACCTTTTAAATTCTTCATTGATTTAATGCCCCCCTCCCCGAGGCTATCAAACAGCTTTCCCCCGAGCGCTTTTGGTTGCTCCAGCGAAATGGGCTTGGAAGAAAAGTGTTTCCAGGCCGAAAACTTCAAGAGGTTATACATGAGCTCTGTACAGAGATTGAAAAGCTCTGAGTTGTTATAGCAGCTGTCCCAGCTGAAAAAATGTCAGGGAGTGGGATCATTTTCTGTGTATTTTATGGACAGGGAATAGGCCAGGTTCCCTGGTATTTGAGTTACTCTGGGGTTGTTCAGCCAACCCCTACACTTTGCAGGATAGTAATCGGATCCCCAGTGCCCTTGAAGAGTGCCTGCACTCAGTGTAGAAGGCAACAGCTCTATGCCAAGCGCTAAATGGACTTTTAAGTACGTGAGCCATTTTTGTTCTTGTAAAATCTAGGTTTGATTCTGTAAGAAGACTTGCACACCTTTTTTTCTGGGGAGTTTGATGCTGAATGAACTGTTCTCAGGGACTAACTCCCTATCACCCCCTTTTTTTTCCTGTTTGCAATTAAGAGAGGATTTGGTTATAACTAATTATTTAAAATTGGTCAACTGCACTTGGAGAAATATGTTGCAACCGCTGGGTCATTTGCACTTGCTTTCCTAGTTAGCTGAAGTCTTTCACAAAATTTAAGGCCAGTGGGGACCATTAGATTAGCCAGTCTGACCCTCTGTACACCACAAGCCATTAAATTTCACCCATGCAACGTCCTACTAAGCCCAATAATGTCTGAGCTTGGCTGAATCACAGAACCCAGAACCATATCCAGCCTGCATTTCAAGACATCCAGGGACGTGGACTCTAACACTCCCTCGGTAGTTTGTTCCGGTGGTTAAAATTGTGCCCTATTTCCTATTTGAATTTGGTTGGAAGCTGAATCCAGACTGGTTCTTGTTACTACCTTTCTCTGCCAGGTGACACAGTCCTTTGGTATATGTCATTTTCTCTCCATGAAGATACTTATATACGCTGCAATCAAGTCACATCCCAGTCCTTTTCCTAGCTGTTAAAAAAATAATGTAAACAGATTGTGCTTTATGATTTTTTAAGTCCTAGACCTGGACAGAAGCCTGTTGTGAGCATCCTCTCACCACCCATTTGTGGGTGATGCCCAGGTGTGCGCCTTTCTCTGGCCTTAGCTTGCTATTTTATCATCCGTAAGGGGATGGAGTGATTGAACTCTTGACAAAACTTTTTTCCTGCTTGATACGTTCCTCACTTGTGAGAGGTTTAAAAAAGTTTCTGGAAAGAACTCATAGACAGAAAGCTGATTGTGATCCTCTCCTGGAGCGTGAGAAGGTTGAGTCCCTTGACACTTCTAGTCCAGCCAAGGACTTGAATCTCCACCCCTGTTACCTGAGTAAGCCACTCCTGAGTGGATTTTGCTGTTGTTACACCTCTTCTGTTGCAGCCGTGGTGCTAAGTCATCGGCCATGCGATCTGACCATGAGCGCCCATATAGCAGCTGAATACTGTCATCATGCTACAGAGTTGGAGCTCTCCTCTCCTTTGGGGAGTCTTCTGCTTAACCTAATCGTCACGTAGTTATGGGTTAAAGCCATCTGATGAGGAAAAAATTTGTTGAAAAATCTAAAGAGCCTTAGGGTTCTCATACTGTCACATTGCTCCATGTTCCTTGTAAGGCGTGCTGCTCTGCATTTGACTACTTTAAAACATTCTTTATTACTCCCAAGCCACTGATGAAAAGTGAGCTGGATAGTGTACAGCCTAGCTCTGATCGCTGCAGAGCTCTCTGTCAGGTGCACCCATATGGAAAATTTGCCTGCTGATAACTACTTTTGGATATGTCATTTAGTGAGCACTTGGTTCAGTTACTGCAGCCCTTACTGACTGCGTATAATGCTAATTTTAGGGAGCTGAACACACCCTAGAAGTTGACGTGTACGTCAGCTAAACACTTAACAACCTAATAAACACCAGTCCAACTTTGTTCTTAGGATGACAAGACCTTTTCTCTGTGAAACTGTACTGATGACCAATAATTCTATCCTTGTCTTCCCATTCTTTGGTGATAGAATCACTCATTATTGACTTGTAAATGTTGCCCAGGATTAACATCCAGCTACCCAGATATTGTCTACCTGTGCTACATGGCCTGCCTTTTCTGTGTTTGTCCACATCACTCTACGCTTTGAGCCTGTGGAATGGCTCCAGCATTCAAAGAAACATCAAAATTGAATATAAGTTGGCCAATTACTGCCTTTAAGCAGAAGTCTAAGAACTTTTAGGTATACATTCTATGGGCCTCCTCATATAAAAATTATTATCTTTAGTAGATCTTCAACATCTTATTGTGATGGAGTCAGATGTTTCTTATCCTGTTCAGGTGATATGAATATGGTATTTGCATTTTACCATGTTTTCCACATGTAGGCCAGAACTAGATGTCCAACACTTCTGCCTCCTTGCATATTTTTCTGCAATTCAGACATCATCTAGAATGATTTTTTAAGTATTGCAAGGATGCATGTGTTTCCTAAATATCCTTTATTGTTATTACTAAGGGTAGGTTATCCTGATGTCTTTAGACTTGCCTATCAATTTTCTATACTTCAGTTTTTAGTTTACATTAATTACTTTCTTCCTTCCTCATCCTTGTGACACATATTGCTCCTTTATTTCTAACTTCATCTTTCCCTTCACTAGGATGGCCTTTTAGTCAATTTCATTATCTTTCTTAATTATGACATCATGCTTTTGGCTATCTAAGGAACTCCATCTACCATTTACGTTTTTGTTTCTTAGTTTTGAATCCCCAGTCAATTTTGCTTGTAACTTTCTTTTTTGCTTGGAAGGATCTTCTGTAGTATTGAATAAGTTTTGTACGCATAACTATGTCTCTATAAAACTGTATTTAAGTAGGTTAGTGGTTGACATTAACGTTTTTGGTCCATGCTGGTATCCTTTTGATCAAGATTGCTGTTGCATTTTACTGTCTGTAATTTTTACTTATAATGATGTATAAAACAGAGGGGTATTCTGTGCAAGGCATTTTTTATTAGAAAAATGTCATAGATATTTTAAAGAAATCCTACCGATGTCTTGCTATTGGATGTGGAAGGATCTCTTGTCTCCATCTGCCAAATTGCAGTTTTCATAGCAGCCATCCTGATCTCAGGTTTGACTCATTGGTCTATCAGAAACCTTCACCTCTTTTTGACAGCTCACTGCTGGCTGCTTGTTTTATGGGATTTGTCACCCAAGACATATGGTCTTGAGGGTTTTTTTGGTTTGGTTTGTGTGCTTGTCTTTTTTTCATTCTTGCTCAGATCTTTTTGAAAATGTGAGTGAGCTATGTGAGATATTCCTGTGGGATGAGGGCTGACCCAGGCCAGGAGGAGCTGAGTGAAGGCGGCTTTGCAGCTCCTCCTCCCTCCCTCTTTTGGGCCCCTTTGGAATAATTTCAGTGAAGCAGTTAAACACTTTTCCCGCAATCCTGCTATGACATGTAGTTCATCCTTCATATTTACCGGGCCACGTGTGAGCTCCCCTATAAGAATAATCGGAATAAATACCCCATGTGGAGTCCTGTGTATAAATTTCTATATTGGCTTACATCTTCGCTTATCGTTCTTTTTTGTTATAAACTGTAAAAAGTGCCTGGATCTGGGTTGTGAGCAGTACCCCTCCTGCTACTTCAAAAGAGCATATTATTCATCTAATGAACAGGCTTAGTGCTGGACTTGACAAAACACTGGGAAGTACACTGTTGGGCACAATTCTGAACTGGCAGGCAACTGGACTGGGTGACCTAATAGGGCTCTTTCATCTCCAGTTACTTATGATTTTCAATGCTAATTAAAACCTCACTAGCTAGTGGGGAAGAACATCACAGCCAATTCAAATAACTTCTGTTAAAAACTTTCCTTCTGTTTATTTTTTCCACTTGCCCACTTCAATTTTATACACATATCAGTTAAAAACACCCTTAATTACAAAAGCATCCAGCTATAAAACTACAGGACAAACAAACAGCCATTTACACGTAGCAGCTTGTAATAAAAGTGTAAAGGCCAGGAAAGAAATTATTTGGCTTTATTAAGGAAAAAGAAAGTAATTTCTCTAGTACGACCCATGTCTCCGGGTGTGCTGGGGTATGGCTGTGCTCTCAGCTCACCTTCTATCTGAGCTGCCTGCTCTCACCAGGTCTGGACACTGACATGTGTCCAGTGGGGACATTTTTTACCTTAATAAACCAGCCTTCAAGCTTCTGCTGAGCAACTGCTTCAGCTTGATATCTTGCTGGAGAAGGGCAGCCCAAACCTGGTGGTTTTAGCCTCTTGTTCACGTGTGCTGGATGCCTGGAATGTGGGCAGATGTTGGAGGCTCAACTTCTCCTGAGTCCCAGGAGGATGATGTGGGACCAGGACTCCCAGCGCACCTTGCTGGCCACAGCTGCTGGGAAGTCGCACACAGGTGAGGTCTGGGTCTGGTGTCAGCCCAGTGATGGACGTACTGCAGCAATGAAACTCATGTGTCTGCCCTCATGGGCTCACTCGCAAACCCAGATGATTTCTTCTGTTTCCTCTACGTGTCAAAATCCCTCACTGGCTAGAGAAGACCCTTACAGAAAGCCTGTCAAACCTGCAAAATTAAATAGGGGACCACAACTGTTAAAGAGACTTTAACACAAAAGGGAACAGGATCACAGAATAATTCTGGGTAGATGGGACCTCTGAAGGTCATTTGGTCCAACCCCTCCTCAAAACAGAGCCGTCTTTGAAGTCCAGCTCTGTTAGAGCAGGTTGCTCAGGGTCATGTCCTCTCAAATTCAGAGTATCTCCAAGGATAGAGGCTCCACCACCTCTCTGGGAAATCTGTGCCAGTGTCAGACAACCTTCATTGTGAGACCTTCTTCCCTAATAGTCAAATAGATTTAGCGATGTGTTGCTACTTGTGCACCTCTGAGAAGAGTAAAAATGTCAAAGTAAATAACAATAATAAAATCAAAGTAGTAATACATAATAATAAACATAAAATAAAATAATTCAGACAACCTTTTTACTACCTGGAGACTTTCGATGTAGAGAGGAATGTCCCTGAATGGCTGCTACCACTGCAGTGATGCACTATCTAGGAACAGTGCAGCAGTATTTACATTCACATCGGTAAAGAGGATGTTGAAACTGTGAAGTGTGACATCAATTAAGAAATAATATAGGAGACAGCTGATCACACTAGATAATTAACTTTAATTTCCAAGAGTGACAACTGCCTTCAATGCATGGTTATGTTCAGCATTTTGACAAATTGGTGCCAAAAAATGAATATATTTGTTTTTAAAACTGATCTCCAGCTGCAATTTTTTGGACATCTTATGGTCATGCACTCAGACTTGTAAATCACTCTCAGATCCTTGAATAGAAAACAAGCTCCATGAACTGTCCCCAGAACTGACCATTACTCTGGGATATCCTGAGGGTAGTAAGCGGTTGTTCCCTCTTCTGAAGTTAGCTGGGGTGAATCTAGCCCTGGTGACCATCTCATGGATCCACACAGGGAGGAGGAAAATAGGAGCACACCCCTGCTTGCTGTGGTGTGCTGCCAAAGACCATCAGGATAGATAGGTTATGGTCTTCATGAAATGTCAGAAATAAAAAAGTGGTAGAATGTTCAGGTCTCCCCTGGGACAAGAATTGTTCCATTTTATGCAAAAAGAAAAAATGGACAACTATTTGGGCCTAAGTCAAATCATTTTGTTGGTTGCACAATGTAATCTTTGGATTGGAGGTCATTCACTTCTGTATTTAACAGGTTTTGGGTTTTTTTGTTTGTTTTTAAACTTAGATCAAATTTGAAACAATGAATGCTGTTTCGAAAAAAGTCATCAGTTTGAAAAAACTTTATCTTTTTTTTTTCCAACAGAAAGTGGATTAGCCAAATTCAACCCAAATTCTTTTCTTCTCTTCTGAAACAAATTTATGTCTTGTCAAAAAAGAAATATTGCTTGGCTCTGGGAAGAAAATCCCAAGGAAAGTGGAACATATGGAATGGACATCCTATAAGAAGATTATTTTCAAACAAACAGAGGTGTTTTTGGAGAGGTGGGATACGTAGTTAACATGTATGGAGAGCCTTCATTTGCATTGGGAACTGTCGACTGTGGATAAAGACTGAGGCCAAATGACTGAGGAAAAGTTAAAGCTTGTTTTACTTGTCAAGAAAATAAAAAAACTGGCAGTGGGCTAGTGAGTGTTGTATAGGTCTGGAAAAGATGTTTGGTGACTTGGGGAAGGAGTGGAGGGACTCCAAGAAGGTGGGCAATGTGGCTGAATTGACCAAAACATAGGCGGTAGCAGGTGCGAGCTGTGTGCCAGGTGCGAGTTGTGTGCAGACTGCAGGAGGTGCAAGGTGGGCAATGAGGCCAGCTGGGCAGGAGAAAACACAAAAGATGGTAGCTAGTTATGGCTGAGGGTAACACCGTTGTCTCATATGTGGGACATGATGCTGGTAGTGGGTCTGGACTAATGTTTGGTTAGTCTGCACCATCCCAGACTCCCCAAATGTCATCTTCAACAAAGTACTTCTGATTGACACACCAAGAGCAGTAGGTCTCTAACAGAGCAGGACCCACACAGGCCTTACAAAACCCAGGAACATTTTGGTGCAGGGGATCTTTCAGACCATCAGGGTGAGCTGGTAGGGTTGTTTTGGCACAGAGTGGGTTCTTCGGACCACTGGGTGGGATGGTAGGGGCATTTTGGTATGCAGGGTCCTTCAGACCATCATGTGAGATAGTATGGAAGAATTGTCCAGCAGAAGATATCCGGGGGTTGAAAACTGTCTAAGCACTGCGATGGCTTCTGCTGCTGATTTCCCTGAGACACCATTCTCTGCCTTGGGGTGGTGGTGGCCTTCCCCATTGCTTTAAGGGTGAATTAGTAAAGACTGTACTCTCCTACTAATGGGCCTGGAGTCATACAGGTTCCCCTGACAGCAGAAGGATGTTATGTCAAAGCTACAGAACACTTTGGGGTACACTTAAGAAATTAATGTCTTTGAGCAAGACAGATTTGAAGATAAAAAAGACAATGGAGAAGGCTACTTTCTGCAGAGAGGTTTATTTGTTATGTAAGGTATGGAAAACAAGCATGCCCTGAGGTTCACTGGGCATACACAGGCCCCCAGCTGAACAGTGGTCCACAGGAATGAAAACTATATCTTATAGCATGTTGCATGTAATTAATTTATGTTTTGATTTTCTCTCCTTCTTGCCTACTTTTTTTAACGTTGCCTGTAACTATTATATGTGGTAGTTTAGAAAGGACCATAAACTTGCACTTTCCAACAACCTGAATTTATAAACTGTCACAGTTTATACATTGTTGGTCAAGAAATGCCTGGTTCTTCATAGTTTTTTAGTCTTTTGTTATATTCTAAGTGGTGAATTTGTGCATATTCTGAACAGGCATAGGATGAATAAGTTAGCAACTGTCTATTAAATAAAGGTATCTTTGAAGGAAAGCCGGACTGGAAAGGAGTTTGTGTTAGACAGTATCCTCAAGAAAAAGAGTTCCCTTGTGTTTAACTTTATTCTGTTTGTAGATATTTTTGGGTGCATTATAATTATCATTCTCGTAAAAGAGTTTCTCTTCCTAACAGATTCTGGGTCAAGTTGTTAGCATCAACTGTGTGGTGATGGCCAGCTTCTGTAGAAGTATGAAAGTCGGAAATTCAACGGAAAGAAAACATTTCTTCTGTTCCAGGATGTGGGCAAAGGCTTATGGGTGAAATAGAGCTGAAGGGCAAGAAATATATACATTTTTTGGCCTGTCCCTCCAATATATCCATTGATTTATGTCAGGAAGGCAGCAGAATACGTTCCCATGACTTTACAAGCTCACATGGGAAAAGAAGAACATTTTCATTTAAAGCAAAGGATAGAATTAACCCTATTTGGAGAGTGTTTAATGCTATTTCAACCACTGAAGTGTGGGGAGAGGTAAGAATCACAAAGGTTCTCTCAAGAGTTTTGTGCACTTTTTTATTTCTGTTTGGATGTTAGGTTGGACACAGAAGCTGCACATTTTAATATTGGTAGTGTCTGGCTCCAAACCAAGACACGTCTGTGAGTTTGCTCATCTCTCACACAGATCAGGATGTGTAACATTACCCTGACAGATGTAGGAAGAAATATATCTTGGAGTAATTTTTTAAATTTTCCACAAAGAAATTGAGTTGTTTTGAAAGTGAATGTGACCTAAATACAGAGCCCTTCAGAGACGAAGTCTTCAGAGGCCAACAAAAGGCCAGGCAGCTACTTGCTAGCTGAATCTCCACCCGCTGCAGGTGACCTGACATGGAAAGGGGAAAGACCTACCTTTTGTTTTAAAAGGTACTTCTGGTGCTCCCATGCCGCATGTCTCTGACTTCACAGCTTCACAGTGGCCACTTGAGTTGATCTTGGACTGGGAGACAGTCTATATTATGTCTGGGACAACTGGGCATACCCCAACAAAAATAGCTCTTACACGTTTTTACAGTGTTTTACTAGAGGACAGGGGATTTAAAAGAGGGAGAAGGGTTGGTTTCATCCAGAGAAATGCTCTTTTACAGCCTGCAGCCAGCTGGATGCTTGATGGGCTGCTTCAAATTGGAAAGGAGGGAATAAAATAATTATCCTTCCCTAAAAATTAAGAGTCCTAAATTGATTTCATTTAACTTCCAGCCTAAATGGAGTGACTTATGATTTACAGCAAGGTGAGATCAGAATCAGGCCTGAGATCTTGGGTTTTTTTTGTAAAAGCTATTTTCATCTCTAGATGTCATGGACCTTTCTGGGTCCCATCTGTTCAGGGGTGTCTGCAGCATTACTCCATAGACAGGGTATTTTTCTGGGCAGAGATTTCATTCCACCGATTATTCACCAGCCTTAGTGATACTGAATTTACACAGTCTAGTTGATTTCAGATTTTGGGGTAAGTTGGCTAGCATGTGCTTTTCTGTGGCCTTTAAAAAAGATTTTTAGTAGCACTTCTTGCTAAAAGAGCCAGATTTCCGGCCCTGAAAGGCAGCTTGCTCTGCTGTAAGACATTGCTGTAGATCTGGAAGTTTTCTTTATATTGCTGTCATGTCTGAGGTTTGATGTGGAAAGGACAGTTTGTGGGGAAAAAAGATAAATCAATCACCAATTTTCTGCCTCTTCACTGAGACTGCAGACTTGTGCTTTAATCCCAGCAGCTCTTCGCTGATAGCTGTTGTCCCACTGGAAAAAATGGTCCTTTGGGAGGTATGATTTGCCCAGAACAAAATCAACTCAAGTAGTCATTCCACAGATATCTTTCAGGAGGTGCTTCTCAGGTCAGATTTATGTGTCTGATACATCTCTTTCCTTCACGCCGTACGAAGGAGATGCAGTGCAGTAGGTCTGTACTGAAGAATGAAATGCCTGAGAGCACAGTGGAGAGGTCAGCAGAGATGCAGGGGTAGAGGGACACACAGGACTGCTGGCTGAGGTCTGTTGGGAAACTGGTTTTCCACTCCTTATTCCACAGCTTTTACGGAAAACAATCAATTTCATCACAACATCTGCAAGTCAATGTATTACATTAACGTATGGAGCTGCCTCTCCTCAAAGTATCTGTGCAGCTCACAGTGATTACAGTACAGCTCCGATCTGTGACAGGTAACGTACTTATTAATGCATGGCCCACCCAGAGGTGAGGGTTGTCATAGCCTGAAAGTTTTTGTGTGCACTCCCACCCCTCCAGGATCAGCTGACAGACCACTCTCTGCTGATGAGAGTTGGAGACTAAGGAGACAAGATGCTAATGAGCAGCTGAGGGCTTAGTTGCTTATGGTAGAATTCAGGTGCCCAAATCCCAGATGGGGATCTTCAAAACTTGTACCCTGTTATTCACTATTAGCAGTACTATTGCTATTACTATTACTTCACTGGATTTTCACCAGTGCATCCCAGAGTGGTGCTGCTGTGTGTGCCCAGAACTGCTCCCATCTTGTCAGGGCTGGGTGGTGTGGTGCCTGTTTCACCACTCAGTACAGGAGATGTCCCTCTAGATGTTAAGAGGACCATGGTCTGATAGGTGTGCTGGGAGGGTGCACAGTTCTGCTGGCCCCGAAGGGATCTGTGCATACAGCTTCCCTCTCAGCACAGCACCTCCATGTCTGTTGGTGCAGGAGGCCGTCATCAAGTGTCGTCCATCTCCCCTGATCAGGCTGTAGGAAGAAATGCAGGAGTTGTGCCACAGAAGGAGAGCGCTTCTCCCTGCAGCCTGGGGATCAGATCTCTCAGCTGGAGGTTCAGGGCTCTGGGATGACTTACTCCTTTGGCATTACATGTTTATTGGCTAAAATATATGAACTGTTTGGGAATGGGAAGCACACTCTGAACGCTTCTGTATTTGTTTTTAGCATTAGCCATTGGAGGTGTCTATGGGGGGGATTCATCTCCTTTAACTTCAGATGTCTACGTCTGAGCAGAGCAGAGGTGGATATAGATATTGCCTGACACTGTGATGAGATTTGCCAGATGCGTTGGGTGACATGCACCATTATGCCCATGCACAGATCAGAGTAAGTGAGGAGAAACAGGCCTTCTCTGTATTTCTGTTCTCTGCTCATTACTGGATAATTGCCAGGTATGTTCACACAATTAATTCTGAGTTAATGCAGTAGAGCAGCCTTCTTCAGTCTAGCAACCATCTCACCCTCCAGTAAAAAAAAGAAAAATTAAAAAACCTACTGCTGTCTTCTGTTCCACTGGTGTCTACCAGTTGGAAGTGGAAGAGGGAGAGAGAGTTAAAGTATTCAATATTTAGACACACAATATGATGCTGTTTTACCAAAACCTGTAATTTTATTCTAGGAGTGATAAACACGTTCATGAGAAGAACTGAGGATCCTAAGGATGATCCTCATGAGAGCTGACAGCAGTAGGGAGCCAGCCCTGACCTTTGTCTCCTGGCAAACACTTGTGCACCCACCGGTTGCATGGAGAACTGTGACTATTTTGCTTTGCAAGCACTCTGTTTTGCAATGGTTTTGCAGACTACTCCCAACTGTGGTGCTGATCCCAGTCATCTGTGAGCTGCAAATTGAGTGACGGCACAGCGAAGAACTTTTTTTTGAAAGCAACAGTTCAAGATGTGATCTGGATGAAATTTTGTGTTGTTTTTTCGTGCTGAAATGCACTTTTAAGTCATTGAAATTTTCTGAGAGGGAAAGCAGAAAAACAATCAAAACATTTTGACTCGATATTTGAAAAAAAAATCTTCCGTTTGTTTTGAGATTTCTATTTTTAGAGGCTGACCTAGCCTTAATTAAAAACTAATAAAGTACTTCCCCTTCCTCTCTCCACTCCCCAGGAAAACAAAAGGCTTTGTATTTACTTTTGTTTGAAATAAACCTTTTGTAAGATTGAAGTTTTGGAGTGCTTTGTTTTGGGTGGGGACACTGAAAAGTATTTAGTTTTGGTCAACCCCAAACAATTTTTGGCCAGCGAGATGAAAAAAAGCAATTATTTGCTTAGATCTTGTCATGAGTTTGAGTCCTGATGCTGCAAGCATGCAACACAATGTTCTGTGTTGTGTTTCGGCCGGACATGAATGTCTTCAGTGGCAACTTAGCCAATCCTCTCCTACGAAGGAAGAGCATTTGTTGAACAGTTGTGGGAAATCAGAGTGAGCTGTACACAGTAAAAAGAAGTCCATCCTTCCCTTTGAGCCTTCCGAGGTCTACAGCCTGAGGCAGCTTTGGGAGATCCTCTTTTGGGTGTTAGATGTACGGGCAATACCCGCTGGGATCGATCCCAGCTTGAGTCCAGTGGAAACAAACCCCAGGCAGCAGCAGAGAAAGTGAGCAGACCTGCTCGAGGTGGGTGAGCGGGTGATTCAGATGCAGGGGTTAATTTGCCTTTTGGTTAGAAGCTATGGTGGAAACAATTTTAGCGAGCTTTCTGGCCAAGGCCATACAGTGAGTTTTTGCCTCTCGTGTTAATTCATAATTCGGCCTATGGTAGATGATGCCACATTTTGAGCTCGGGGGGATATGGGCCATGTTCTTCTTTCGAAAGATGTCGAAATGGTCTTGCTTTAACTCAGAAACACGGCTCATCACAGGCAAATCGGGCACACACATGCGTTTCCTATGACTTCAAGATGTCGTGCAGTGACAGGAAACAAGCGTAACGTGTATGAATGGCGATTTGAAGAAAAGCTGAAGAAATACAGGTGTCCCAGGTTCGTTAACACTAAACTACAACTGGTGCAGTATGCGTGGTATCGGAGACAGCTGAGTTATCCCTGCAGATTTAAAGCACAAAATGCCTGCGGATTGTCATACCGTACATATGTTCAGCATCAATATTTAAAGCTGAAACAGTAAAAACATTTCGCAGAACTGCACAGACGGGGAGAGGGGAAAATTGATCATTGCATTTTGATTTGAAATACTTGTAACCCAAAACACGACCGTGCAGCTTCTAATCTGATATGTCCCGGCACTGCCTATCTGCTCTACGCCGCAGGCTCAGGCTTGTCTTTTAAATCACAGCCTGATGGCTAGAAACGCTTGCCACTGGTGTGCCAAGATTTCACGCTCGGCTCACCTGACGCGTGCCCACGGGACGCGCCGGGCGATGTGCTGACCCCCTCAGCTGCCCCCGGCCGCCCGGCACCATCCATCCTGCCTCCATCTGCCTCTGAAGTCGGTCCCTCTCTGCCCGTGACCTCCTCGCAGCGCCCTAGCAGAATTTAAGGCAGGTGAGGACCTTGTCTTAGCTATTTATGGCTTAAGGGGGAGAAAGATGTGAGAATTTTCTTTTCTGAATGTCAGTTGTCCCGAACGGCTGCAGATGTGTAAATAGATGTAAGTGTTCCACTTCCTCAAGAGTCGGTTTTCTTCCACAGATTTGGCTTTCTCGTTGCAGAGCAGTCACTGACTTCGCCGTGCCTTTGGAGAAAGTTGGACTTCCAACTTCTAGGGAAGTTATAAATCTTGGCAACACATATCACAGTGTTTTGAGAAAGATAAAAATCTGCTCTTTCCACAGGTGATTTTCTGTAACCCGTCAGTTCTGCGCTTTATTGAATAACTTGGTACTAAAAGCCAACGTGCGGTTATTTTAAAACATTGCTATTAAATGGGGACCTTAGAGCCCTTCAAAGCCACAGGTGGAGTGCCCTCTTTTTCAGGCTAAAATAATTAGAAATATATATTGGAAAAGCTCAATTCGAAGTAAATGTCAGATATCACCTAATTTCTCCAGTGAAGAAATTCCTTTTCTTTCTTGTTAGTTCAGTGCATGCTGCAGTGTGAGACATACCTCTTTAACCCTTTGCTGTCTTGTGCCAGTGTAAATTTTATGGGCTCCTTTGAAGAACTACATCTCACTAAGATACCAGCGCTTTAATTTGAAACATACCTTTAATTAGACATCTATGGGACATGGAGTTGCTCAGCACCATATACCTGCTATGCTGTTTAGTAGTCAAATGGTTAAACTTATTGAAAGGAGCTGGCAAGCTTCATGTGGCAAATTCACTGGAAATATATTTATTTTACTGTGGAACCAAGCCCACATAAAATGTCTTGAGAGAATCTGCTTGTGAAAACCTGGATTAATAACAGAGAGAAATAAAACAAGAGTGATAGTATGAATCAGGCTCCTACGTTTTGTAAGAACAAAATGTCTTTAAGTTAGATAAATACCTCAGCTTCATAAAAGCAATCTTTCAAACCATCACAGGCTTATCCAGAATGTCAGTA
Organism: Phaethon lepturus; assembly: GCF_000687285.1. Classification (NCBI taxonomy): domain Eukaryota; kingdom Metazoa; phylum Chordata; class Aves; order Phaethontiformes; family Phaethontidae; genus Phaethon; species Phaethon lepturus. Next base: position 27,078 of record NW_010512290.1, read on the forward strand.
AAACATTTATTACAAATTAAAACGCAATAGAAATCAAATTGGTATTTTTTTCAAGCTCCATGTTTGACTCAAGCCTTCTCTATAGTTCCTGGGGGAGAAATTCAGAGGTGGCAACCAGCCTGAGAGCACCGCAGCCCAGCAAACAGGCAACCACCTCGCCCTGCCGTGGCCCCTGCACTGTCGTTTCCCACCTGGATTTTGGCATGGGAAAACAAGCTTCTGAGCATCCCTCCGGCACAGGGTGCAGGGGGTGCAGGGGAGGCTGCTGCCCTCCTCACAGGACTCTCCTCTTTGTCCAGCGATGGAAAAAATGGGCTGCAAAGCTGGGAAAACAAGCAAATACTGGGATGGGATCACCAAACCCCGTGCCTGGTTCAGTCGCTCAGCTGTGACCCTCCGGCCCATGGTGTCCTGTTGCACGGTGCCACCGAGCCCGGTGCCACCGTGGGCTCAGTGCAGATCCCTGCCGTGGCACGAACAGCCTCGGACAGTCACTGCTTACAAACCTCCCTCTCCTCCTCCGGTTTTACCTATGGGTTTTCTGCAGCTGTAGGTTAGCTTGCTCAGTTTTATAGCCAATATCCAAAGCAAATTTCAAAAGATCAAAACTTTTCTGCCGGGCAAGGACCATGTTGTTTTAACTGCTCCTGGTAGTCGAGTATGGTCCTCCTTCTGGGCTCAAGGAGACAAATGTGACCCTTAATTATGGCAGATATTAATTTAATAGGAACAGATGTTTAATCATCTCAAGGTCTTCCTCCTGCGGTGGGGGACTGTTATGCAGCAGGCCCATCTGATCCCCCACTTCTCGAGAGTGCTTACAACAAAAGCACAGGCTGGCTTGCTTTTGGATGCACCCCACCATGCCCCGACAACCTTCATCTTCCCTCAGTTTGAGTGAGATAAAAAAGAGCAAACAGACCAAGTAAACCATCACCAGGACATGATACTCATCCCAGACCCCTGACTGCCTTTGCCTCGTCTCATCAGAGAAGTAATGGCTGTGCATGATCTTATATGAGCACAGGGGGAAGGGTGAGGAGTGCAGGATTTTGTGTGCTGATGCAGTGCTCTTACAGGAACCCCAGGGTTTTCAAATGAGAAAGTGCTTAGAGGCAGTTTATGTAGCCAAAAATGAGGTGGTAAATGGTTGTACTGGGGCCAATATGGGGGCAAGTTGGCGTGCCTATTTATAGGGCTGCAGTGCTGTCAAGCTATTTGATACATCTGTGGTTCTGTGTGGGAAAGCCCATGAGAGGTTTGGGTGAAAACGTGAAGCTCTTAAGGGTTTTAATATGATTTGTACTGCCATTTAATTTTTAATAAAGCTTTGAATAAAGTTGTGATTAAATGGTCATCATGAGTGGAAGATTCCACTTGAACGTAAAACACAAGAGTTCCCAGAATGGGCTAAGGTAGGTTTTATAACATTGAGGTACACACCTCTCTCAAATACATTGGATAATGAATTCTATCAAAATGGAAAAAAGGAAGGTATAGATTTAAAAAAAATAAAATCTGCTGTGTAGTCAGTAGTTCCACATTTTGGAAGAAATTGCTGAGCTTCTGGCATCCTTAAATAATACCCTTTTCACATGATAGTTACACTGCTCCAAAGACAGTATAATAAACCATGCCAAAAATTCTTCTGTTTCGTTTGCATGAAATTGAACTGACAGATATACCTGTCTATGTTACGTCCAAGAAAATGTCTTGTTAGAAACGTGTGAAAATATATTATATGACAGATGCTGAAAATGTTTCAGATACAGCAATAAATTGATTGTGGTTTCTGGACCAGATGTGAACTCTGTTTAAAATTCATCATGCTGGTCTCTATTCTAGCTCTGCACTTAAATAAATGCAGAGAAGTGGCTTTGCTTTTCAATGAAACCCATTATAAGAATAGAAGAGCTTCTTTCCATCTAATAAAGAATAACCCTGACAGTAAGGCTTGCATCCGCAGAACAAGTATTAAAAGCACACGCTGAACTAAGAGAGAGCTGTGCCAGGTCTCAGTTTTTGCTTTATTAATGTGCATGAAAACGCTTGGCATGTCGAAGCCACTGCAACCAAGAAGACTGCGATGTGCATTATTTTCAGTTTAGAGGGAGATTCACAGCCACGAAGCAACCAAGGAGGGAAAAGAACCGGGGTTTTCAAGAAATGGTGCCGTTAAAGGGGAAAGAGCCAGTTGCAAAGGTGCTGCAGACATGACGGGGTGCCGAGAATCAGTCTGTGCTTCCCAAGCCCTTTATTTTGAAGCCGTGTGTTCCCTTTCCCTGCAAGGGAGCAGGGCGAGAGCCAGGCTTGCTTTTTGGCATATGGCTCGGGAGCTGCACTACCCCAGCTGGGCAATCCAGACTGCTGAAGTCAGGTGCTTAGGCTGCCCCTTCAATCCACAGGCACCTCTGAAAACCAGCCCAGAAAGACCGATGTGCTGAGGCTGGAAAGAGGGAAGAGGGAAGAGGGGGCAAACGGGTGTTTGTGAGCATTTCCAGGCACCTCCCAGCTCCGGCACCTGGCCCTGAGCGGCGTGTTCGGCACCTCGAGCTCCGCACCTCTGAAGCCCCTTCTGGTGTGGAGACAGCAAGTACCTTTTTCTCCAGAGGTGGTAGAGCAGAGCCTGCCCATCTTTTTGTGTGCGTGTCCTGGCCTGAGGAGGAGAAAGCCCCCGGGGGAAAGGAGAGCCTGCTTGCTCCCTCCTTGCACGTCCCCGGTCGGGGACAGGTGCTTTTGCCCAGGGCCGGTTGTGCCCATGTCCTCCTTGGTCCGTGACGTTATTTTAATTTGCAGCACAACAAACCTCTTGTGGTCTACCAGGAGGGTTGTGTATCTTTGCAGTGACAAGCATTATGAACATAATGTAGGTTTTATGACTACTTTAGATCTGCTAATTGCAGTTAAGGGTTTTTTCCCCTTCACTCACAAATAATGTCTCTCTCTCCCCCTCTCTTCCTAAAGGAAAAAGAGTTCATTTATTCCCCTACTCCAAAGGAACATCCACAAGGAGGGGAGAAATGACACCTATGGGTATCTCCCAATGTGTCTCTCCTCTGTTTTAAAGGATATTTGAAGCTGTCCTCTGATATACTATTAAAGATGCATGAATTCCTCTGATGTCAGAAGAAGGCTTTCTTAGGGGAACACAGCTCTTCATACATGCTACATCTAGCCCTCACTAGCACGATATCCTGTATTAGAGAAATACTTAGGCTCATCAGTCACCATCAAGAGTGAATATATGTGGATTTTGCTGCTGTCCCCATTCTTTTTGCCTTTAGGGCTTTCCATTGAAAAATATCCCCCAAATTATGTAAAATCTCATATTCCAAAAGCTCGCTAGTTGTGATAGATTGAGTCAGAACTGTTTAATTTATGTGGAAATTTCTTTTCTGATACGTATCTGCAACTCCTCTACATAAGCACAACCACCCTCTTTATCCTCCAGTGACTTCTAGTTGTCTGAACTGTCTGTCCATAAACACTCCCAATACTGAACTGCCTCTTTGTTAAATATGTGCGTAGTACTGAAACCCAGCAAAAAGCCTGGCCTGCCATGGATGTAACTTCTGTCCTTTCTGTAACTTGCAATCATATTGCAAGCCAGAATCCCTGATTAAATTACAGTTGTTATGTGGGTTGGGCTGGAGGGTTTTCTGAGTTTTCTGCTTGTTAAGTACACTGTTAACACTGTCAGTTTATTTTGTTGAATGTCACGAATCTTGCCACGGGCCTATAACCTTTGAAGATTATAAGTCTGAAAATATTAGTTAAATATATTTATCTATAAGTAAGCCTGAATATATGTAGAAAAATATAATATTTATGTGTCTATATCTTCTAATATATATATAGGCTGAAAATATATATATATATATATTCAGCCTATAACCATGAAAAGTTATAGGCTGAAAATATTACTTAAAATGAATACTTTTGGCAGTTCTTATGTTTGACTCGCGGTATGAGAACCTTTAAAGTTCATGTGTCCTGGCTTCTCTCAGAAACTGCTGTTTTTTTAACACAGCAACAAACAAATAAACAAAAGTTAAAAAGGAGTTTCTCAGAAGTTCACAAAAGCCAGGAGTTGGGCCTTTAGGAATAGCAATGCATACTGCAAAACTCATGCTAAAATCATGTTATTTGGCAAGATTTTTTTCCTGTTTATGAAAAGATAGCTATAATCCCATCCACAAAAACCACCACTGCCCAGAATAGGGTTTAAGTCATGATTGATCAAATGTGAGGCCAGGCAGCCCAGCCATCTTCTGATTTAACAAAAACAAATGCTTTCAAAATTAAGACTGAAACTCAGCCCCTAAACTGTGCTTTACACATCCTGCTTCATCCAAACAGTCCTGAAGAGGGTTAGTTGTAATGGAAATGCTGACACAAGCTTAGCTGTAGTGATGCTGTAAGACACTGTTATGCTAATATAAGCATTACACTCTAAGAAAACATACTGAGTTAGTGATACATATTTTTCTCTTGAACGAAACTGCCATGGGAACAAAGGTCACATGCCACATGGATGCCAATGTTTATAAGTGACGTACATGTATGGCACTTCACAGCGACACACATTTTACCACCTTTTAGTAAAAATAAACCATTATTGAAAAATAACCATCAACTTGTTGGTGGGCTCTCTTTGGCTTGGCAAAGTCTACTGTTGTTCTGCCTTTTCTTTGCAAACACTGCTCATTTTCTCTTGGACGAGATAATGATTTCTATCAGCAGCAACACAGATGGGCACAAACTGCTCAGAAGGACAGGGAATCCCCTGGAGCCTGATCCGTTTTTGCAACTTAGGCGAGCCATTTCTGTGCCTCTATGAACGTAAAGATTAAGGGCTTCTGGTTGCTGCCCAGGGCGTGGGGATGTAGAACACTGAACCCAGCTCCACTGCATGCTTTCCAAAGGGAAATCTAGCTATTTCTCTGCCCTCTATTGATGCTGAACAATTCCCTCACAGCGCAAGTCAAAGTCTCCTTTTGCACTCATCTTTCTGTAGATGTTGCCCTTTCCTATATTGGTGCCATCAGCAGGACACTTTACTATCTTTGTTTAATTTTTTCTTCTTGCTTTTAGAAAGACTGTTTCTTGGACCTTTTTTCTTTGAAGTGCTTTTATCTCTTTCCTATGGAGAGTAATGCAAGGGTTTGCTCAACCCCAGCATCATACACAATGACCCCAAAATGCTGTTTCTGATTAGGTGGTGCCACACAATACTCTGTGGAGCTGGGCTACAGTGAGGCTTAACTTCTCACAGTCTTTCTAGGCTTCAACCAGCCTTATACCAAACACGGTCATGAGAGTTCAGGCATGTGGAGCACTTGGCCAAAGCCTGGGGCTTTGGGATGGACTGTCTCACTCCAGTTGTAGTTGAAGTTTTAAAAAAAGCAAGATGAAACAAGACACTCCATTCATGTGATTGCAGTCATTCTTGAGTGAATCACAAATCCATGGGCTTGAAGAGCTGTGTGTGCAAGGGGGCACTCCCGAAACTTGTGGTGATGTCCTAACACCCTCATGCAATCAAAAAGTCAATAGAGCACGCACCAAAAACGTGAGGCATCTGGGTATGGGTTGCAGTTCTGTCTGAGTGGCTCTGATCCTGCATCTCCAGCCCCAGTGAGCCTGTTCACCATCACATACCCTGGAGACCTATATTGGTCCTCCTGGGGACCAGCTGGCTTTGACTGATGGCCCAGAATGCCCTGGGGAAGGTTTCTGAGACACTGTTGTGAAATGAATGGGGGAAGTGGGGATTGAAATCCCTTCAGAAGAAGGGGAAAAATAAGTTAATTTGGATTACACATATCGTGAACCCCTGGACTGCTGGGCTACGGGATCAGGAAGGGATAAGCCCTGCCTGGCCTTTTGTTCCCTCTGCTTTTCATTCCAGTGACTGAAAATGAAAAAGTGAGATGTGAAACAGAAGTGAAGGACACTTTTCAGTTCCCTCCCATCCCTTTGTGCCTCAGGAAAGTGATTTAAGTTGATCTGAGCTGAAGTTCTGAAAACCTTTTTCTGGTTCGGCAGCCAAGCCTGAATGTTGGCCACTTGCACCTCTCCTGCTCCGCGAGCGAGAGTGCTTCCTGGGGACTGGCTGGCGGAACCCTGCCAAGAGCACCAGCGGTAGGCCTCTCTAGAACAGATTGAATTCTTGACCTCTGAATATGCTATTTCTAGCCACATCGGTGTCCTCTCTTTAGCAGCTCAATTAAAACAAAAGCAAACATGGGTTTCAATAGAAGGGGCAAGTTGCTGATGTTTGCTTACGTGGAGGTAATAGGACACAGGGTCCTGGTTTGTGGCTGGTTTTATGGTTTTGGAGGCTGCTTGAAGCCTTGCAGGAGAAGCTCCTTCCAGCTCACCCTGTGGCCTGGGACGTACCACCACCCACTGGTGTAAAACCTGCCTGGGGCACAGCTCGCTCTCATCACCAGGGTGTCCCAGCCCCATGCAGGTGGTGTTGGACAAGGTGACTACCTCTGTCCCATGCGGCTCCCTCCTCCTCTCCTCGGGGACGTGAAGAATAGCGGGCATGGTGACAGTCTTTCAGATGGGGTCAGAGTTTTTCCAGTTTCTGTTTTCTTTCATCAACATTGCTTTGGATTTTTATTAGTAAAAAGGAACCAAACAAGTGTGTACTTGCTAACAGAGCTGCTGGTAATGAGATTTATCAAGACCCTTAGTCTTTTGGGGAGTCTGTTGCACACTGTGAGATCTGCCTGTAGGAAGCCTCTGAGCCCAGATGGGTTTTTGCCCTGTTGTAGGTAGTTTTAATATGTCAGGAGTGCACTTGTCAACCACTCTTCTTCTTACAGCTTTAGGTGATTTTTTAGATGTTGGAGTCTGTGACCACTGGGTGCCTCAAAGGCAAAACCTGAGACTGTGAACGTAAGTCTTTTGTGAGGGCAGAATTGAAGGTGAAGAAAGGGTTTAATATGGTTTAACAACCAGTGTTATTGAGGAAGATTTTCCTCAGTGTTTTGAGCTGCAGTTTTGTCAGGGCTGACAGCTTCATGTCTGTGTGGATTGCTTTGCTGAGGTCTTGCTACAAAATGATGAAGGAATGAGTAACCTGTGCCAAAACACTGTTAGCCAGGATGTCCTGGGTAAACAGAGATTTTTAGAAAGTGTTATTTATAAAAGTTAGCAAGTGAAACCATTGCATCAGTGAGGAATTCAACAACGTTGTTAAATTACCAGAGTGAATTGACTAGTTGTGCATGTGGGCATATCTTCAACTAAACGATACTAGGCGGGGCTGCAAACTCTCCAAAGTACTGTTATTTTCAAGCTAAACCTCAGATAACCTCCAGTTCTTTAAAAATATCTGTTGCTGAAAATAAGTCCTCAGATAACCTTCATCCTTGGATAAGCCACATAAAATCAAAGGCAAGGGACTAATAGGAGAAAGGGGACTTGGAAATTAACTTGTCCTCATATTGCTTACACGTATGAACAACACACTGCTGTTGACTAGCAGCTATTTTTACATATAACCCATGTGATATAAGCATGCAAAAAGGACGCTTTCCTTTGCTTACTAGCATGTTTGCTGTCTTGCTCATTTAGCCAAGAGTACCCTTGATTATCTGACTGCTTGTGGAGCTGTGGATACTGCTGGCACTCACATTCTTACTGTGGCCCTCATTATTTAGGGGTCCGCATATTCACCTGGGTAGGACCCAAACCATCCTCGGGCAGATCTAGGGAAGATGGGAATACAGGCTGAATGTGCCTCAGAAAACTGCCTCCAAATAGTCCGAGTCCTCCTGAGAGGATTTCTGTCACAGCTGCAGGGAACAGTGGTTTCTCCTAGCTGACAATGGAGTTTTAAAAGTTACATTTGGAGTGACTTCTGCTATCTCAGGAGATGTGAAAAGGCACAACTCACAAAAAAAATCCCAACAAACAAACAAACAAAACCCATTTCTGTGACATCTGGGCACCCTTGCTACCCACTTGAGAACTGAGTCTTCAGCTGTGGCCAAACTTCAGAGCAAGGTAAAGAAGAAAATAACCAGTCAGAAAACATGTAGCCACATGCACACTGGGGGAAAAATCCAATAGTTCCAGGTTCCTGCAGGTGAGCTGCTGAAGCCTTAACCCATGCAATTTGATTATAGTCATGGGAGTGTTTGATAGCCCTTGATGAGTGAATATACTGTCCCCCAGGGTGGGAGTCTGCCTGTCATTTGGTGAACAGGGTCAGAAAGCATCTGTACTGTTTGTGAACCTCCTTGGATGTGCATGGTCTTTTCTGCAAAGCAAGGAGATCATCCACAGCACTTGGCAAATAGTTCAGCTAGGTGCAAGGGCACAGAGATTTGATAAAGCAGTTTGCTGCCCCCGATAGTTCCTCTGGGTGGGATTTGGCAGCTCTAATGGAGGCTGAGAGTAAGGTTTGAATTCATTCATCTGACAATAGAAACCTGAGCCAAAGCTAACATAGAGTTTTATGCTCATTTACAGACCTCTACAGACTAAAGGGTTCATAAAGGAGTTCACTGATACCTTGTTGACAATGGTGATGAAATACGCTGACTTGTCATCCTGGGAGATTTCAACACACATCGACAAGACTGCAGATACAAAGTCCCACAAACTCACCTCCTGGCTTTCCTCCCAAACACTCTCCCGGTATGTCTACACTGACATTTACAGTCAGCCTTGAAGGGTCTCCTTTACTGGGTCTGAGTGGCATCTGTCACCCCAACAGCAAATTTCAGTGGGCTGCACGCAGGGTTTGGTGAAGCCCCGTGCCCATGGGCAGTACTGGGAGGAGGCCAGCAGCAAGGACCACAGAGTATGGCCATGCTGAGTTCCTCTGCCTGATGCCTGCAGACATGCTGCAGAGAGGATGAAAGTTATGATCAGTGGTGGAGTTGAGCTCTCCTAGATTTTGCTGTGTTTGGGAGTCACAGTGTGGGTGTTTATTTGGTTTAAGCTCAATGATGACCTTAAGGTCACTTCTTGCTATCAGTGTTGATCATCTTCTCTGATTTAATCCATGTGCTCTTTGATCTGCTCTATACTGAACATCAATAATGTCGACCAACTCCAAGGGCTGTCTTGAGCCTGCGGCAAACAAAACATTCAGTCTCCCCAGGTGGACCAGAGCAGGCTAGATCAGGCAGGGTTAGAAGAGGAGGTACCAAGCTAGTGCAGAGAAGTAGTAGCATGAAGGGATCTCCAGGCATGTTAGTACTGGTGACACTCAGTGGACCTCTAGCTCTGATTCAGCTTTTATCAGATCCTCTCCAAGCAGTCTCCCAGCTGCACTGGTGGGCCAAGGTGCTGAGAACGTAGCAAGTTCCTCCTGTCCTGCATGAACCCCCTGAAGTCCCTACCCCAGTCCCCAAAGGCATCTCCTTCCCTTCATCTGCACAGAGGACCTTGGGGCTGCCGCCTTGATGGGTTGGAGAGGAGGAAGAGGGAGTGGGAAGTCAGGGGCAGGAACCAGGATGGCAGCACTGGAAAATCATTTGTCATCATGAATCCTCGGTCCTTGGTCATGTGGCATGAGAGGTCAGAGAGCCTCCTTCAGCTGCAACAGCAAAGCAGCAAACAGTTCCTTATCCTCCGGCAGGGATGTCTCCAGCCAAAGCAGCCACAGGGAGCACCAGCAAGCATGCTGCCGAGAGCCACGAATGCCCCAGCTGGGTGTCAAACCAAGAGTGGGTGAGGAGCAGTGGAGGTTTGTTACCTTTTAAAATGCATTTTCTTTGTTTCCATATCACTTGCAACCTTTGGGAGATGTTTCTTGGCAAAAAACCAAATTAAGCTCCTGCCCACACAAACTCTTATAGATGATTTTGGGATTATGTCAAAACACTCAGCTATAGATTTTATTTTCTTTCTTTCTTTTTTTTTTTTTTTTTAAACTCTAGTGTAACAAGTTTGACCATGACGTAGTGGGCATGATTTCCTTGCTTTAGATTTGGCAGCCTGTTTCTTTTCCCCTGACTGTTTTGGTTCCTAACAAACAGCTACAGATTCTCTATGCTATCCTGCTACTGTAGGAATAACTGCACAGGACCAAACCTAGTTGCTGAAACAGTGATTACGAAAAAGTCCCTTTGCTTTCTGTTGACAGAGAGAGCTTGTTGCTAGTCAATTAGGCCTTCAACATGATCATCAGAACAAAGCTGTTAACGTAAATGGAGACACATATTTTTTTAATTACTTGCTAGAAAACATTTAGCCATCATTCCTAAAATCAGTGAATCTTGTCTCACAGGTGCAGTTACCAAGAGCTTTTTTTAGTGTTTTTATTTTCATCCAAGCATAACAGAACTTGACTCTAGATCACATACCTTCTGTTACTGAAATCTGAGTAATGCATTAAGTAATGGACGGATCTGTCTGGATTGACTAATGTGGTTACAGGACTTTATCCCGATTTGAGATGCATGAATCTGGGATGAGAAGAGCCAGTTTTAATAAAGTGCAGTTATCTCCTGGGGAGCCCGGGAAAAAAGGGGATATTTAGGTGCCCACACTCCCCACCTGCATGTGCTACGCACCCACCCTTGCCTTTTTTCTCTCTCTTTTTTTTTTTTTTTTTGTCATTTTTCCTGGAGCGCTGCCTAAAGGAATGAATTAAGCCTGTTAGGGCCTGGGTTGATGTTGTGATGTTTATGGCCCCAATAACGTGATGATTGTTTTATGATGTTTGTGTTTTGGCATCAGTGATGCCGTGATGTTTGCACTGCGATGTTGTCATCTGGGGAGGGCAGGGCCATAGCTACATTACATATATGTATGCCATACGTGGTATAAAACACACATATAAATCATATGAATGCTGTGTGCCTGGGGTGTGTGTTTGGGGGCCCTCATCCCACAAACAAGTGCTCATGAGGAACAAGTGCGCAGTCACACGGCCCGAAGTGGCTGGGGACAGCTTGCAAGCCCAGCAGCCTGCCAGGCTGGTCTGCGTTGCAGGACCCCCGCAGTTTTCCATCAAAAGAAATGGCCTCTGTTGCAGCTCTTGCCTGCGTCTTCAGAGACCTCTCCCTGGCAAGGTGGAGGGAGGCCTTGAGGTCAAGACTCATGCCCCGAAGCTGGTGGCATTCCCATGTGGGTGTGGAGATGGGCACCGAAATGTCCCAAGAGTGATGTGATATTGCAATGCTCCTCGGCACCTAGAAAAACAAGACAACCTTCATGGCTTGAGGGATGAAGCTCTCGCCCAGGAGAGCTGCCTGCTCTATTCCCGCTGGTCCTCTCACAGGGGCTGCTGGAGACGAAACAGAGTGACAGGAGCTGGAGAGACCAGGGTGAACAGCAAGGCATCCTGGGGGACCTAGGTCACTGCGTTTCATCTGAGCGAAAGAGCTTCTCAGGAAATACCCTGACTACTTGGTGCTCACAGACATGTAAATCACATTTTTAAATTTTTTTTTTTTTTTTTTTTTTTTTTGAGTAACTTCCTTCTGAACTAATGACAACTCTGCAGGCTGCTCCTTTCTGGCATATCTTTCTTCAGCTGAAGTGCTGCTGAAGACATCATCGTGTGAAACAAAATGTCAAGTGTTGCAGCGCTAAAGCCTCCCTCTTCCCCACTCAGCCATTAGACCAGATACTGCTTCCCTGCTTATCTTGTGGGCCTTTAAGTCGAGCATGAACCATGTTTCTGCATCAGTGACCACATGTGAGAACTGTGCATTTTGTGTTCCTTTTTTTTTTTTCCCCCTCTTGCTATTGTTATCAAACTTTTGTCACCAGTTTCTATTTCAGTAACCAATGTGTAATCTGTAAATGCCAGACCTCTGGTCCCATCCACAGGGCAGACCTAAATGTCCTTCTTTAGCTAAGCTGTGTTTTTTGCTTGATCTGTCGGCACTCTTACCGCATATGCTACAACAAACCAAGTGCCTTTGTTCTCCTAAAGCAATACTGCCCCAGGCTATCCTTCCAGTAGACATTAGTTCTTTTGTTTGGATAAAAGGGTGTCATCACTCATTCACGATGAGAATATGATTCAGCCTTGTCTCTTCACATTCATGGCCCAGTCTTCATAAATACTTGGTTTTACAGCATATTGTATGTGTACTCAAATGGCTGACATCAGCGGGACAAATTCTGCCCTGACGCGAATGTGCTTCAGTCCTGCTGTTCATGTCAGAGGGATTGTGGGGAGTCTAAATCAGAGGAAAGACTGATCTGCACCCAGTCCTATTTCAGTGCAGGCTTTCTTTGAAAATAATGAGATGTGAGAGTGCCAGCCACTGTATGGAATTACTCCCAAACCAAGAACAAACAATAAAAATAGTTAAGTAAACTCATTTTCCATTAAGCATTTCTGTGATTGTGGCATCACTTACGCCTTTCTAAATTTAACACAGCACAGACAACTTTATAAACAAAAAATGGAGTGGTTTTGCCCCTCCCTGATGACCATGAAGACTGAATTTGAGACCTTTGCACTGAAAACTGTGGGTATTTGAGACAAAATCCCAGCTCTGTTATCTCAAGGTCATTAAGATAGAAAAGCTACATCAAAACAGAGGGGCCTGCGCATGATCCCCAACGCCTGGAGCTGCAGCCTGAGCCCCAGGGCATAGCAGTGTTCAAGCTAGTGCCTACTCCTTCCCACCCTGGTTCCCACCCCAGAGAGACCTGATGGTACCAGCCTGGTGGTGACGGTGCTGTGGCCCGGCCAAGCCCTTGCTCTGGGCAAGCCTGCTGAATTATGTATGTTACAGAGTGGCTGTTCAGGCCACCTCGTAATCCCTGTAGATGAGCTTGCAAAGGAGAAATTGAGAGTTTCATGATGCGTGGATTATATTTATATCACTGGGACCTAAAAACTCAAACAATGTGTTCCTGAAAAGTATCTTTCAGCACTCTCTGAAATGGCAGGGATCCAAACAGCGGTCTGTTGAAGTACATGTGATTTTTTTCATAGAATCATAGAATCTTTGGGTTGGAGGGGACCTTTTAAAGTCACCTAGTCCAATCTCCCTGCAATGAACGGGGACATCTTCAACTAGATCAGGTTGCTTGGATCCCCGTCCAACCTGATCTTGAATGTCTTCATTGAACTTTGGGTCCAGATATACCAAGGAAGCTCCTTAGTGCTGCTGTTGTCATGTTGGCTTCAGGTAGGTAGCTAAAATTTTGTGCGTTCACCTGAATTTACTGGAAGTGCACTTTTAAAACTTTCTCAAACTTTCTCATTATATATTCCTTCTTCTCTTCTCCACTGGACTGATTGTAATTTATCTTCTAGGAAGGCTGTATTTGGGCAGGGATACCACTGAAAAGCAGTGAAGAATAATAATAATGAGCATCCGCTAGAGCCTCTTGCTCTGCTCTTGAAATTTCAGATTTGTTACTATGTCTGTAAGGCAGGGACTGGAGAATGCAATGGCCTCTCTCTGCCTTGAGGTTTCACCCCTTTTTGATTTTCCAAATCAGAGCTGTACACTTTAATGTACAGCTGTGTCCCAAACTGGATCTCTGCCAGCTCAAGGGAGAACTGGGGATGTGAGAAGACTTCTAAAATGTATAAAAATACTTCGACTGGAGTGATTTAACTTGATGCTGGGTTTATTTAATGATAGTGAGGGTGTGGTGTAAATCTCTATAATTTGGGTTTGTTTTTTTTCTGGACAAAAACTTCTAAAATTTGCTATAATTGAGCTAAAAGATATGGAGAGATACAGGATACAAGTGACTTTAAAATAATTCCTCACAACATCTGTTAACACTGAGACGAGCTAATGTTACTTTATTTCATGAACTAAGGAAATGGAAAAGAGCCTTAAGGAAAACACATTAGGATAAGCTTAAGGAAGAACGTAGAGCATACGGTGGCACATGGGTAAGGAGAACTGGATTACCTCGGTTAATAACTCACCCAACAACTTTCTTTCTAATCTATTAATTTCCATATTTACCTTAAATTGCTTTACCTAAGAATTTCCTAGACCTAGCTGTGCCTTTCAGTGTATTAGAAGGTTTCTGTTTGGTGTGGAAGGATTTGTGATCAGCCAAACCATTTCATGGCCTTGTTGGTAATGTGTTAGGGAGTCTTCCTCACATCAAAATTTATTTTAACGAAAGCTTGTCCTAACAGTCAGAAAAGCCTCTGAAAGCTCATCTATTGAGCCTTGAAAGCTTTTTAGAAGCTACTCCAATGTCCACTGAAGGCAGTAGAAAGGCTTCCAGTGACTTCAGTATATTTTTTATTGAGACACTTAAGCAAGGAGTTGGCTAAAGTGAGTATCTGTTTTGAAGATGTTAACATTCACGGGACTGTACAACGTCCATAAATGACGTGTTCTAGTACCCATTCAGTTTATTTTATTAAATAAGAGTATTTTTCATAAATCTACTGTCAACATTACCATGATAAAGAGAGTTGTCAGTTTGGAGCTTGGCTTGGGAGGCAGTCTAATAAGATGATTGGAAAATTAATGGGGCACGTAACTGAGTGAATGGTGTTGAGAGGCTTTATGGTTCTGTCCGTTCATTGCGGAATGATGCAGATGCATTGGATACCTTATGGGGAAGATGATGGCAAAAACTGTGAAGTTATTCAGCAATTATTTTTTTTTTTCAGTATTGGGCTTTCTGGGACTGACAGATAGCAGTGTATCTGCTATATGAATCCTAACGCTTCCTCTCCAAGAAGGGTGATGGGACTTTGTGGGGATTCTTGCTTGTAAGTGTCATCATAAAAATAGGACCTGCAAAGCTTTCTCTGTGATTCACCACAACAAAAGACCTTTTGTTTCGAAAGCCAGACAAGACTGGTAATGGACTGCATACTTGACTAACACGTCATGTACAAACCCAACCACTTAAAATCATGGAAAATTCAGGACATCATAAATCTTACAGCAATTGCATCATTTTATTTATTCAATTTTTTTCAGATATTTAAAATAAATAAAATATGTTCCTACATAGGGTGTAAGCACTGTGCCAACTTACAACTGCAAAACCAAAATGCACTATAATTGACTCACTGCTGCTACCAACTGAAGTAAATAAACACTGGAGCCCCATTCATCAACCAGTCCTCTTAAGGCTCCTCAAAGAGCTGCTCCAACACATGGGTCTTGTAGCATGTCCTAAAAGTCAATAAATACAGATGGTGTCAGACTGCAGGAAGGGATTTATGAAGCCTAGGAAGCGTTTTGGGAGTATCTTGCTGGCTGTACCCTCTCTGTTATATTGAAGAGAACATAATCCAGTCATCAGTGCTTCTAATGCCTGCATCTCTGAAAGTTGCATCACCTAGTATTTATCTTAGGAAGGATCTTGCCTGGAGGCTCTGGGTTTCCTAGTCCCAGACCATGATATTCAAATTGGTCAGGCCACTCAAAAGTAGCCAACATAGGTCCCAGAGCAGAGATGCGCATACCAGGTGTGTGACTGCTTTCTGCACCTCAACCTGCTTCCAATTAAATTGCAATGTAGCCCCATGTGAAGGACGTGCTGCAGGGCTAAGCCAGAAATGACAAAAACACATTGATGATGAGTGCAAGTATCTGAAAGAATGAACTGTGGCTGTATATAGGCAGGCATATATAACAAAATCTCTGAGACTCACTGTCAAGAGTCACTGTAACCCAGTCGAAGGGAGAGGACCATGTATGAAAGAGGGCTTCTGTATGAATGGTGTGCTGGAAGTTCATCAGAGGATGGTACCAGATAGCAGAGGCAAGTACAGACTTTCTAGGACTCAGAGAAACTGAGAAAGTCTTGAACCACTGGTCTTGTTAAGCTTCATTACCCTGGATTCAAAGGAAAAGACATTGTGATGACAGCCCTGAATTTGTTAGGTAGTGTCCTTGGACATTAATTGTGATCCCGAAAGCAGAGGGAGACAACCTGAAGACAGTGACAGGGAAGTGACACATAGGTGGGGGCTGCAAGGTGATCATCTTTGAAGATAGAAGAATGGTTTTGGGCATTTTTGGCTACCTTCAAGAGAAGCATGTAAAGTTTGGATATATTTTACGGACTGGAAAGGGAAACAATTTCTTAATGAAGGCTTGGCCTGTATAGCCAGGAGGATATTAAAGTCATAATGAAGAAGAAGATTAAAAAAGGGAAAAATATACTTTTGCTTAGTAGAAAATCAGACTTCCAAGCAGATAAAGAATAAATCTGTCCAAGGACATGAAGCCAACAAGTTCAGTCATTGCTGACCCATCACTGTTGTGTAACTGGGTGTATGTTTCATGCAACGGTACCAAATTTGGGTGAGATAATTTGCACAAGTAGAATATTAAGTGGTTGGTAATAATTAGACAAATATGAACAATGGATTTTTTTGCTTTGCGACTTAACTAAAACATCTTTTTGAGGTAGTCTGAATATTTTTCTCATTCTAGGTGTGAATAATAAGAAAATGAATACGCAACTTCGATCACAAAAATCAATTACAACCTAGGAGCATTTAAAACTCTGTTTTTTAAAGCAGAATAAAATTGGAAAACAAAGGCTAAATTTAATAAGAGGATGGGTTCAAAGGGTCATTATTCAAGGTTAGGATGCTTATTCAGGACCACAAGGATCCAAACTTCCTCTCTGCCAAATGTGGAGCAGAGCCTTGAGTCCATCCTCCTCTAACCACTGAGCAGAGCTTTTAATTCTTCTGTTAGTGTTTCAAACGCACTGTTCAACAAAAATCTGATCTAATTATGACAAATAGAGAGAAACTGATTACAGAACTGAAGCAAATTTCATCTTATGTGCAAAAGATCGTGTCTTGATTATATTTGTGTGCAAAAAGAGTAAAATACAAACCAGTAATATACATTCTTGGTTCTTTAAAAAGGCCAGTTTTGTAAAGCTGAAAACAATTATAAGCCAAATCTACTGGGAGAATTTAAACAGAAAAATGTGAATGATAATTGCAAACTGTTTAAAAACATTTTACTAAAAAGCCATACTTGTTATAAAACAAAACAACATAGCTTAAGTGAAAGCTGTTCTATTATACAAAAACCCACATGTAACAACTGCAAGAAAGAGTGAGGCAACAAAGATTAATTTAAATCAGAAGATAGGAATGATGATAAATCCATAAGGGAAGCAAGAGAAATGCAAGTAGAGGTATTTGCCCAACAGGGTTAAAGATCACACAAGTTAAGGACGAGAAGTTTTTGAGGTATGTTAGCAAAGAAAATCTATCAGTGATGTTCCTCTCAGTGGATAGAAATGGTGGAATTATTTACACTAGCACATGAAAAACAAGAATAGCTTTCTGTGTTAGTTGGAAAAAAACCAACTGAAAATATATAATCCCACGATAATGATGATGTATTTTCCATTACAACAATAATTCAAGAAAACGTTTAAACTGCAGCTACTAAAGTAGGTATGTTAAATGAGAGGCTTCAACAACTTCTGTCTACAAGTTTGAAAGGAACAAGTCAAGAAACTCCTTGGACTATAAATAATGTTTTTCCAGAAGACATTGAACACTAGAAAAGTTTGAGAGGACTGGAAAGATACAGACTTATTTATAAGACATGTATAAGATGTCTTATAAGGTATTTAATGTCTTATAGAGCATAAGAGATACTTATGCTCTATATATAAGAGGTATACATACAGATAAGAGGTACTTAATGCCTTCTTTGCCTCAGTCTTTAATAGCCAGGCCAGGCATCCGCAGGGTATTCAGCCCCCTGAGATGGAAGATGGGGATGGAGAGCACAATAAACTCCCCATAATCCAGTAGGAAAAAGTTAAGGACCTGCTAAACCACCTGGACACCCACAAGTCTATGGGGCCTGATCGGATCCACCCAAGAGTACTGAGAGAGCTGGTGGAGGAGCTTGCCAAGCCGCTCTCCATCATTTATCAGCAATTAACCGGGGAGGTCCCAGATAACT
>NW_010512291.1:0-4892 GCF_000687285.1 Phaethon lepturus
GGGACCGCCTGCTCCTGCGCCTTTAAGATTCGGCCCCAGTGCACAATAAGCGCATGTGAGGTGGGATTCAGACAACCTATTTCATTTGCCAAAGTGGGATTTAAGGGCAAGGGAGTCACACGAGTCCGAAAAATGAGTGAGAAAACCTGCTTTCCAGCACTATCCCAGGAACACAAACTTTCAGCTGACGCACGTTTAGATTGCAAAGTTCCCTAGGCTCTCAGGTGTCCAAGCATGCTCTGATGTCTCCTGACCCATGCACCTGCAGCCAAAATCCAGGGTGTCTACCCTGGCATGTAGAGGAGAGCTCGGGGTCTCTGCAAAGTCCTCAGGAGCCTGGGCATGGAGGTACAGATGATGGAAACCTCACTCGCTCCAACTTCAGTGCCTAGCTTCTGGCGCCTGGACTGCCTCAAGGCCCATTTCAGGGCCATTGTGCAGCCAGGAAGGCAACT
Source organism: Phaethon lepturus (assembly GCF_000687285.1). Classification (NCBI taxonomy): domain Eukaryota; kingdom Metazoa; phylum Chordata; class Aves; order Phaethontiformes; family Phaethontidae; genus Phaethon; species Phaethon lepturus. The sequence goes on from NW_010512291.1 coordinate 456, forward strand.
GGACTAAGATCAGACGTTTCTGCACAGAGGTTAGAGAGCTAGAAATGACAGTAGGTGTCCAGGAAAGCCTGGCTTTCACTGAGAAAGCCAATAAGCAGTCATCCAGGCAGCTTCACAGGAGGAGGGCAATCAGAGGAATACAGTTACCACTCATATCAGCAATATAGGACTGCTCTCCCCAGATGCTCCAGAGCTTCTCCAAAGCCCTCATCTAAGCACAGACTTATGTCCAGCCAGTCTGGAAGCTCTGCCATGCAGATACAGCACAAGCCTGGGTCTTTCTGGACAGAAATTAGATATATTTGGAGAGATATAAACATGTTTTTTTCAGAAGGGCCCGTTGCAATAGGACAAGGGGTTATGGTTTTAAACTAAAAGAGGGCAGATTTCAACTAGATCCAAGGAAGAAATTTTTGACAATGAGGGTGGTGAAACCCTGGCCCAGGTTGCCCAGAGAGGTGGCAGATGCCCCATCGCTGGAAACATCCCAGGTCAGGCTGGACGGGGCTCTGAGCAACCTGCTCTGGTTGCAGAAGTCCCTGCTCACGGCCAGGGTTTGGATTGGATGACCTTGAAAGGTCCCTTAAAAGGATGTCTCCTTTAAAGGGAGATGAAGTCGGTTGCACGTGGCAGAAATGTTGAAGAGAAGATTGTCTGGACCACTGTCAGATGGCAAAAAGGACAGGAGAGACATTGCATGGAATGTGGACTAGGGCAAGCCTGTAAAACAGATCCCGAAGCAAGAGAGGAACCAGTGGAGGCAGTTTGATGATGAAGGGTACTATGGGTGCACTTATTTGCACAAGAAAGTCCAGCAGGACATCAGCATTTGACACAGTCACAAGGACAGCAAAGGCACCAGGAACATGTCCGGGGGCTGCAGAAGGCAGAAAATTGAGGCCAACACATACACGGGGCAGTGATGTGGGCAAAGGACGACCACAGCCCACACTGACAGCAGAGCCTGGCTCAGTGCTGGAGCTCTCCAGGCAGCTTCTTATTGCTGTTTTTAAATTGGCCTTTCCTGGGACAGGTAAACAAGGGACCAACAACCCTAATGCCTGCTAAGCTGTTTATTTCTCTCCCTGGGGGAGCACTGTGTGTTCAAAAGCAAAAGCCTTGGAGAAACCCTCTGCTGTTCGGAGGGAGACGAGTGAAAGATGAGAACTTCCTACTAGAGGTGGAAGCGCTGAGTTAACCGTAACTCTTTGTTTTGAGCAGCATGCTTCAGAGGCCCTGGCTCCCTAACACAGAACGATGCACAGACCAGCCGTGTGCTCACAACAGCCAAATTACATTTGTGTAGCTACATCCAGGTGTCCAGAATGTGCAATAATCCCAGGCCCATTTAACATCTTAAAAATGCAGAAGGAGCCCCCCTCTGCCCACGCTGTCCTGCAGGACGACTGGCGCTCGGCTCCTGCACCATGCTGGCGAGGATGCCGTGGTCCCGCCTGTTCTGCTGGCTCTAACTCTGAGGGCCAACCTCCTCTAGCACAGCAGAGTGGCTTCATTCAGCCAAAAATTAGGTCACCCTCAGCTTTGCAGAGAGCTTAGTCGGCTTCTGTTCAGAAGGACGTTGAGCACGGTTTCCTTCATGCTGCTCTCCCTGTTACATCCTCTGCACAAGCCTGAGCTTGTCATTGAGATGGGACCCTGCCCCATCCCCTGCCAGCCACCATCACAGCAGTATGAAGGACTGAAATCCTCACCAGAAAGAAGGTAGCTGAAAGGGAGGGCTGGAGAGGGCTCCCAGCAGGCTGGGGTTCTGTTGCAGGATGTGAGACATGTCTCATCCAACAGTTTCCCAATGCCAGAAGGCAGGTGCCTCCCATCCCCTCATCTGGTCCCACCGCATGCCCCACCTGTGCTGGGTGCCAGCCCCCAGGTGTCAGACCAGCCCGCTAGCTCAACTCATCAGCCTCCCGGAACGCACACACAGCAAATAAAACTAATGAGTAACTGCGCGAGCATACCTTCACTGGGGGTCAGTGAGAACCAGAGTTCTCATGCAAAAGTAAGGGGCAGAAAAGCATGCAGGAGCAAGATGGACCAGCAGACAAGATCTCACCTTGGGCCAGAAGCTGAGACCAGCAGAGCCCGGCCTTAGTGCCAGGGAACAGCGGGAGGAACTGCAGCTCCCACAGCATTAGGGCTTCCTGCCTCCGGCTGGCCGAGCTACAGCAGCAACTGGGAAGTGGCTTCATTACACCGTCCTTGCAGGGACAGGGAGAGGACGGGGCATGCCAGGGCAGGAGCCACCAAGGAAAGTGTGAGGGGACATGCGCAGGGATGCGTTCAAGGAAAAAGCTAAAAGCAGATAAGGAAGCAGCCCAGTCTGGGTACCTGTATCCTCAGGCCCTGCACAGAGGCATGCAAGAGGTGTGGGAACAAGGCTCCGAGAGGGTGGGTTTCCCCCATGGGGAGCATGGTCCCCGTCCAGAAATGGGGCAGCCAGCCCAGCACAGGCAGGGGATGCAGCCACCATCCCCCACAGGTTGGGGCAGCAGGACACCCAGCCAGGACACAGCTTCTCTTTCCCCAGCCTTGGAGTGGGGACAGGGTGGCAGGAAGACATCTTGGACCTGACATGAGAGCTGAGGAGCTGCTCCCCAGCCGGGCTCTGACATGCCAAACCTCAGCAAGGAGACTCAGGTTTTGTACGCGCAGTTTACTCATGACGCCAATTTACAAGGTGAAGAGCCGATTTGCCTTTGTTTGGCAGGTGAAATCCCCGCCAGGAGGCTTCGAGGTGCCGTGATGCCCCAAACCACGCTTAGCCAGCCCCGCGGGCTGCACGCCAGCCTCTCGCTGCTCCTCCACCTGCCTGAAGCTACTGGTAACAACAATAAACCACCGAGCCTGAACTCCAGCCACCAGGAGCCAGAAACAGGACAGTTTCAGGCTTGCTGCCAGATAGCCAAATCTGACTAAGGTTTCCCCTCCCCATCCCCCAAATCCATGGTGCCCAGTGGGGAAGGGAGGGAGGTGAGAGCAACAAAGAAAAAAAAAAAACAACAAAAAAAAACTTTGTGCAGTTCATACAATCAGCTTTGAAGATTCTTTTTTATACCTTCTCAAGAGTTTAATCAAAGTATGTTTACTGGGTTTCTCACAGCAGAATGAATCACTTCAGTTACCATGACAGCACTGCTCGAAGCAGCACAACCGTGCCCCGGCCAGCCTGGTTCCTCTGACGTGCCCATGTTTGCTTTCTGCCCCCCAGAAGGGTAAACGCACGGCGCTCGACTCGAAAATGCCTCTCGCCGCTCAGGTGCGGTGGGAGCAGGACACAGCCAGGGCTCCTGGAGGAGCTCCCGGCCCCAAGATGCTGCACGGGCACCTGGGGGGCACCTGGACCATGCTCCAAACAACCCTGAGCTGCAAAGTGTAATCAACACGGACGTTATTTAGATTTGCTGGCTCAATGTTAAATATTCATGTAGAAGAGCAAAAGCACACGGAGTGCAAATGTCTCCACAGTTCCAAGCTGAGAGGCCACATTTACATTTTAATAGTGGAAAATTACAAAGCAAACTGGAGAAGACGCATAGCATCTCCCCTCACGCAGCACACAGCAGATTATGCCCAGGCTTCTCTCCCATGCAGGAGAGAGGCTATTCCAAGAGACCTTACAGGTATTTTGGGGCTTGTTTGTTTTTTTTTTTTAGGAATGACACCTAAAGGAAAAGAACGAGATGATGAGGCACACCAGAACATCTCAGCTCCAAAGAGGGAGCTGGTAATTTACCTTGGTACTGAGAAGTAGTCCACTGAAAGGAATTATAGCCTCATTATATTTTTTAATTAAAAAAAAAAAACCCAAACAAAAAAACCCAACCAACCACCCCCCAACCATTTCTCCAGCCATCTCCATTTACTTCTCAGTTACCAACCTTCACACTTGACACTGCACCCTGGACACCGTCCCTCAGAGCCGAACCCGCCGGCCCCTCCTCACCCCATCTGAACATAGTCTCTTGCCAGCCAGCCCTTCACCGATGGAAACAGATTTTACTCTGCATTTGTAAAACTTCAACTGAAACTACTAAAAATACATGTTCATTAAACTTCCTAGCTCTCCCCTACAAGTGATTCTCAAATGTGCTGGCAATTCACCTGTGAGTGGTACTCTGATGAGAGATTTTTCAGCCTTTCTCTTCAGATAAAATCTATCAGCCTATGCATCTCAACACTGGAAATTTTTCTTTGCAAAAGTTCGGTGCATTTTCAATGTTCCTGTTTTACCTTGTTACATTCAGCACATTGAGGGCCCTGCTTGGACTATCAGGCCATTGTTCAGATTTCCTCTGGGAGGGTTTAGCAACTGCTCAGACCTGTTCCAGATGGCACACAATTCATAGAATCATAGAATGGTTTGGGTTGGAAGGGACCGTTAAAAGATTATCTAGTTCCAACCCCCCTGCAATAAGCAGG
>NW_010512292.1:0-13939 GCF_000687285.1 Phaethon lepturus
GTGGTACTTACTTGCTAGCTGGGGCTAAACCACGACACTGGGCTAGGCTTAACCCCTTTTTCTCCTCTGCCCCTCCTTTTCCATCTCACCCTACCCCCACCAAAAAAAGTCTCTGCTTTCAGAATCTAAAAAAATACATTAAATAGTATACAGTATTATAGAAAAAAAGTATGCAAGATTAAAAAAAAGTATTGTTACTATTATTTTATATGCAGGGAAGAGAGATGGATTCAGAATATGTGGCAGCCAGCAGTGCTTCCTAGTCCCCAAAGCCAAGTATAGACTTGATCCTAACTTAATGTTGAGACTGGGAATGTGCCTCTTTTCTTGATCTTTTCCACTCTGCCCAACCCAGGAGATATGTTTTTTGAGCTAAAAGGAATGTGACAGTCTCCCTGCTTCAGATAACTAGTTCCTAAGGGAATGCTGCAAAGTGTATCTGCCCTGTTGTTCAGATGCAACAGAAATAAAACTTAAGGACACACAAAGTCTGTGACAATGTTGGAGACTGAACATGGTTCTCTTCAATCTCACTCCAGTACTTCAACCGCATGGCAAACTTTCCTACAGTAAAAGTTGTATACACCCATGGATGCAAGAGACCAGTGGGAACTTATTTTTATTGATAGCCCATCTCCAGAGGGTACCCTACTAAATACCGCAGAGAAATACTTGTTCATACCACAGCTCACAAACATATCCTTGAATTTTTTTTCTGAAATACTTTTTTTTCAAGCGTCAAAGCCTTATATGCAACTGTGTCCCATACAAAGAGAAAATGTAAGTATATGCAAAGGACAATGAGCAAAGAACAGTATATATGGGCCTAACATCAATTAAATCACTTCTTGGGAAAAGACATGGATATCATGTCAGAATTTGATCTTGACAGTAGACCTACCAAAACCCAAGATGCTATAAAAAAGCTTTACATTATGTTCCAAAGACACCTTGAAGGCTGCTATAATAAACACATTTGTTTTGTTTGATTATCAGTGGCACAGATGCTATTCAATCCCTCATAGGGCCATCACTCTCAGGAGAGAGCTGGCACATGGAGCCTGCACTAATACAGTCCACCATTTCAGCAGCACATGTATTAGCCCGCTTCAGCTTTGCATTAAGGCAATCAAATGATTTAAAAGTCAGATGTTGGCATAGGTAAGAATGGCCCGAAGTGTGGGTTAAGTGACAAGATGACTGTTGGCACCTGAAGGAAGATGTCCTTGAATTGCTTTTATATTCCTGACTCTTAAATCACTGCATCAATTTCAAAGCACATACAGCTATGTCCATGCTTGTATATGTGTACAGTCTGGAGCTTGGGTTAATCAAGTGAAAAAAAAAGGCATGGATTTCGGGCTGTAAAGGCCAGAACCTGGTAATTTCTTTGAAGAATTCCATCCGTTGTTTGAAGCTGGGGGGGGTCAAACAACTGGCAACCCCCTAATCTGGAAAATGTATTAATACTACAAAAGAGACGGCAACAAACATTGCTTGTGTGGTTTTGTTTGTTTGGTTTTTTTAATCACCTGCTTATTGGGGACGGATAAACTGACTAGATTCAGAGGTGATGCCATCTTAAAGCTTCTTTAGTACCAGTCTGTGAATGCAAACGAAACCTAGAGATTTCTGTAAATCTCAGCCAATGAGATTTCAATGCTTTCAGTCCTGATTTACTGATGTCCCTTACTAGTATTAAGTAAACAATTTTTTATGGAGAGACTCCCCTAGTCACACAACATTAAAAGCAAATGATTTTTAGTTTCTCATTTTCAAGAACATTACTTAATTATGACAAAGAGCAAGCTCCCTAGAAAGGCACTGCTAGTCCTTAAATGCCATTTTTAAAGTTCAGCACAAGATAATTAACAGACTGAAAATGTCAGCAAAAGATGAGACCAAGATGGTTATGTATTTCAAGAGTTTCTAAGTAACCACAGGAGTTACATCTTATCTCAGTGTATGCAGTCCTGCGGATAACTTGAAACATTGTTATTTGCAAGTTTAGAACCTATTACTGAAGTGTGAAGACATGTATCTGAGAAACCAAAACTATGAAATATTTTTTAAAAAAGATAATTGTAGACCATAGCATGGCTATATAAGACATAATGTAAAGCACAACAAAATTTCAGTGAACAACTGTTGTTCACTATTGGCAACAGATTAGATTGTAGATGGGAAGAATACACATACTATATTTAAAATATGACCATTTCAAAATATTTTACTGAAATTGGCATACAAAAGATTTTGAAGGCTATTTCTCAATTGGTTATTTCTAAATATTCATTAAAATGTAGTGGTTCATTTCCAAAAATCTCCACCATACAGTTACATACATTACGAGCCTTTTGTTTTTCTAATCATTGCTTCCATCATATCCCACTGCTCTTTGGTAACCTAGTAAAAGAAAAGAGCATTTTATTCGAATTACATAAAATAGTTACACATCTGAGTATTTGTTTGAATGTAAAATAGCAAGCAAGGAATTTAATACCTTCTTCAAATCATTGAATTCTCCTGCCATAGAAACATATTCTCCACCATCCATTCTAATAACCTAGAAAAAGCATAAGCAGTGTATTTACTAATAGTGGGTTTTCTGTAGCATTCCCTTGTTATGAGGTGTGAAAGTAATTTCTATTGATTTGAATCAGAAAAACCCATGTTCAAAATAATGTAATTCAGTAACTTTTAAAAGTTCTTTTTAAAGGTACTAACTACCATGTATTACAAATTAAAAGGGTAATAATGCTTGTAAAGAATTTCAAAGTAACAGTTTTTGTCTCATTTCTGAAACTGAGGCTTTAAAAAATATCACCAAAACACAGACCACCATCAGGTTAATTGTATAAACAAGATCAGCTAAAACTTACTGCTCCATTAACCCAGCTTGCATAGTCACTGCAGAAATAGGCAGCAAGATTTGCAATTTCTTCTACAGTTCCCAGACGGCCACAGGGAATCCTCTCAATAATTTTCTTCTCAAATGTGCCTGTTGGGTCAAGACGGCTAAAAGCACCCTGAGAAATAAGGGAAACATATGGGGAAAAAAAAAGTTATAACTATACCTGAAATTAAAATCCAACAAAGATTTGACTCTGCATAAACAATATGGAGGTTTACATTTGTAAGTAAACTGTCTATAGCATCTTTGTCAGTAGGATGAAAAAGTAGGGAACAGAAAATGGAATTTATCTCTGTTGCACAGATATGCATCTACTGAGGGTAATAAGATGGAATTTAACATGTTTAGGATAGTCACCCACTGTCTATCTATGAAAAACAAAAGGGGTTAATAATCTTTGTTTCCCAAACATCCTTGATAAACATTTGAGGAAATAAGCAAGATGCAAAATTGCTGCATGGACAGGGGGGAGGAACAAGGAGAGAAGAGGAGCAGCAAAGTGACAGAAAAATTATACACAACACAGAGTTTTAAGTAAAGCTGAAAAGAACAAAAAAGAAAAATCAAGTTTGGTTAAATTGCACCGATGGCTAGAACTCAGCTAAGTCACTGGAAGTTTTAGTATTTGAATAACTTATAATGGCATGGGAAACAGAAGAGGTTTTTTGTTCTTCCTTGCTCCTCCACACGGAAACAACCCTCTCAGGCAAAATCAGAAATGTATTAGTAACATTTATGTTAAGTTACTGAAGTTATGAGTGTTAAAGCACACTAATTTATGTAATCATGGCCGCACACACACCATTTAAGTCTTCTATTGCCACGCCAGAAAGCCTCGATTTTGCAATATGCTGTTTTAAGTAAAGCCGACCTGCCTTTTTATGCTTTCAGGGAAATTTTAACTTGGAACCAGTATAAACAATGTAGTACTTTATTAAGAACACACAGTACCTCGAGTGGGATATATGCTATTAGTTTAAACCAGAAACATTATCAAGAGTTAGCAATATTGACATTTAAAGCAGTTAACTTGCCAAAAATTATGAGAATCTATGCATCAAAGTGATCTTGCCATATGATATAGTAGATGCCAAAAGTTTATATGCATTGAAAAAGGAACAGGAGACTAATGGGAGAAAAAAAATCCATCAAGGTGATTACAATATGAAGAGATATTAACTGTGTCAAACTCCCTGGGCCATACACTGCCAGAGGCTGGAGACATAAAGAAGAAACGTCATTAAATGTTTTTCTTCTACTCTTGCCTAAAAATCCACCAGATACAAGGCCTGGCGGACTTCTGGTCTGATCCTGCAATGTTGTTTCAACATTCTTACAACCCTGCTGATACCGCCACTTACCTTTCTATACAGTCAAAGAAAGGTAAAACTGAGTTGTCCAATGAGGCATCTAATACTGACAAGAGGAAAAAAGGAGGAAAAAAGGAAAAAAAAAAAAAAAAAAAAGGAGAAAAGAAGCAACCCTGCACCCCTACCCTCAAAACAGCAGCAAAACCAACTGTGAAACATTTTACAGGTAGCTGTAATACCATTATTAGGTGTTACTGCTCATAATTGTAGTATTTTGATTCAATGTGAAACAAATCCTTCTCTCTCCTCTTGCAGGACTACTCTTTTTTTCCTCCTGTTCCAGCTGGTCTGGATTACTTCCTTCAAACCTTTCAGTCCTCCTTCTCACTCATATCAAAGCTTCACATGTCTTTGCTGACAGTTGTATTCTTTCTAGTTTTGTGATTTTCAACAAAACTAGTGAGATCCTGTTCTCATATACCTAAAAGAAAGTCTGAAATTTTGGAATTGATGAGATGTTTTGTTTAAAAATTAGGAGTTCAAGCAGAATAAGCACTTGTACTCCATCAAGTGTAAGAATTCACTTCACTTTACAAACTCGGTACGTACAGTTGGTAAGAATCGACATTAAATATTTTGACACATCATTTCTTTGAAGCACTAAAAAAAGGTCTCATTTATATCAGTGTAGTAGAAGGGGCAGTGGCAGGTTTCAGAAGTTCAAGAAATTCTATTTTACAAAAGAATTATTGAGAGGTGGTGTGTTCAATATTCCAGCACAGTCTTGACTACCAAGGAAATCATACTTGAATTTAACAGTTACAGAAAAGATTAGACATCTTAATGTTAAGTCTGTACTACAAAGCGTTCAAGGCTGTGTTTCGCTTCATGCTATGTACCTTTGTTTTTATTGGACCTGGTTGAATCACATTGAATCTCATGCCATATTTACCCCATTCAGCCGCAAGAGACCTAAAAATTCATTAACAGAATGCATCAATATTTTAAACACAGTATTTTAATAATGCTATTAATAAAAAAAATTTAAAACTTAATTGAATGTGTAAATACTATCATTTTCCTGAAACAGGCATTTCTACGTAAGGGGTTTTTTTGTTCTGAAAAACATTTCAGAGGCGGAAAAAAAAAAATCATTCACAGAGGAATATTGCTTTAATAGATGCATCATAGATAAAGCAGCATTAAGAAGCAATTCTTTCTCCCTCACAAATCATACAGATGATTCTGGCACCTAAACTCCTTGACAAACAACTGTTAGGACAGCATCTTTCTATGGTAATTTCGACTATGCCACAAGTATACATTGCTAACATCTTCAACATAGCTCTCACATTAGATGTTTTGAAATAACACAAAACAGAGGTTACATTCTAAAATGGGACCAGTAAAATAATTTGGGTTTATGGCAACATTTTCTCTGCATAAGCAGTACTTCAGATATATCATCTACTATGATGAATAAACTAGCTGGGTCATAAGTCTCTGAAAAGTACACACTTCAGTTACAGCTCTATAGAACAGAAATCAAGACCATCACTCATTCCCTCATTTTTTTTCTGATAAAGAATTCTAGTTACTAACAGGCTGCCAAACTATTCAATTCCTTCTGACAAAGTGCAGAGGAGGATCTATTTGCTATGAAGGACTGCCGTATAGAATAATGACAGAAAACCTTTTATTTGCTGAATAACATGGATATGTCACATGATACTGTTCTGAATTAAGTATAACTGCAAGACCTTAATTCAAAATAGTGATAGGAAACACATTTCTTTATGAAACTAGAAAGGTGAAGCAACAGTATAGTCCACTCAAATACAAGCACATCTTTTCCCAAGACAAGAGAAAGTGGAACGCACTATAGAACTTGAACAGTTCCCCTAATAGCTGTCTTTAAGTGCTGATTTGCCTATGAGAACACAAGAGAACCTGATTATTGAAACTCTGTAATTGAAACTTTAGAACTTGCTATTGCCAAAAGAAGTAGTTCCATTTGTCCTTATCTCGTCCTTGGGATAAAATTCATCACAATAATAGCAGTTAATACTTCCTCCTGTAAGAAGCTGTCAGTGTACTATTTTCTTGCTAAGATACTGGAGGCTGGAAGGTTCTCTTATGATACAATGGAATAGGAGGCCTACACCAACTAATTCCATTTTTATAGATCAATTATCCTATCTCGAGGATGTGAAAAGCAGAACACACATTTTGCTACAATACTCACTTGCTCATTGCTTCTACACCAGCTTTGGCAGAGGCGCTTGGCAACACAAATCCTGAACCACTCTCTGCATAAATTGTTGTAATAGCCAGGAACGCTGCTCCTGAAGTTGAAAAAACATTTGAAAAATAACCCCACACCAAACAAACAAAAAATGCACGAAGATCTAACTCGGAACTTAAGGTAAAAAGAAACATCAGTGGTACAGAAGTTTGCAGCTCAAGTGTTAGGGGTGCCATTTCACTCTGGGTTGCAAAACGGTATTTGAAAAATCTCGCCTTAGAAGCTTTGCTTTCAAGCTTTTTTACTTCAGTTCCCTCTTTTCCATGAATGATAAGATTTGTTCCACCTAAGTGTAAATAGCTGTTGATGAGTTAACCTGCATAACTTTTTCCCCATTATTATCACAACAAACTTTACAATAAAAAGATCACTCGATTTTATATGTTATATTTTATAACAGATTTAGCAAAAAATATTATGGAAAATAACAGAAACTGAAACTGTTTAATCTTTCTTTTGTAGAAGCCAGCAAATTCTAACTGTCTGATCAATGACTAGCATGAACTTATTGTAACTGGGAAATGGAGGACAAGGCATGACAGATCACTACTTACGCCACAGTAACTAAAATAACTTGTTCTACTTAGTGCATTTTAAAAATAATTTAATTAGAATAGCTACCCAAGGGGTATTTCTAAAACAATATGTTACTGATAGAATGTATGTGACAATGAAATAGATACTCAGTTAAAACATTACAGTAATGTTACACAGGAGAAACTAAAGAGAACCACAAAGAAGCACTGACAGAAATGCCAGCAGATATCCAGAAACCATGGACCCTATTTATAAAGAAGCAGTATACAGTGAGAGACTTTGAAAAGAAAAATCAACACAGGCAAAAACACACAGAACAACTCTGCAGTTATCTAGAGCTGACTGTTAATTATACATTTTGCAGAATTAAACCATAGAATTTTTAAAATTCAGGTCAAATAGAGGTGAGTTGGGTGAACTTAACACAGAAGCAAGAATGACTGATAAATTTACAGCTCTAAAGTTTAAAGTACACTTCCGTTCATTCAAAATTTTTATTTCTAAAGCCTATATTCATAAAATGGACAATATCTAACCAATTAACTCCTCTCATTTTGTAAAATTTAATGCATAAATAAATAAGGCACTAGCAGATTACAAATCCCTTTAAATGCCAGTACAAACTTAAGAGTCTAAAAGCAGAGCAGAGCACTTTTATTATTTACTAAATTAGGTTTAATGTAGGTCATGCTGCAGATCTAAAGGATATGCCAGTGTTCTACTGACTGTCAGATGTATAGCAAGCTCACAAACTGTTCTAAAATATTTGCATGGGATAGCATCTCTGTCACTTCAGAAACTAAAGTCCCTGCTCAAACTTAAAAAAACAAGCAAATAAAAAGAAAATTAAGCTGGAGCATGAGAGGACAAACAGGTACACTTGATTTACTTGCCAAACCACGTCTTAAAGAAATAATTACCTAAAGTGTCTTATGTACAGATGAAATCCCCTAAAAAGAAGGCATGCAAGTAACAGCAAAGAAATTCACATGTTTTGGAAACTTAGAAGTGAAAGGAGGAGAGACAACATAAGGGTGAATGATTTCCAGATATGGCTATTTGAGGGTGGAAGCAAGGAAAGCAGTTTATCATGCAACAGCAGCAGAGACAAAGGCATTTTTAAAGCTGCATTTATTGTATTAAAACTCCAAGGCAGCCTAGAACTAAGAATTACACGTGGAAAAATAAAACCTAATACTGATTCCGATTTTGAATTTCTTTTTCAAATTATCTCAAAGGTAGTATTCTCTAGTGCTATTAGTCAAATACCACAGCTGTGAACTTTCTTTATTTAAGTGTAGGAAGAAAATTCAAAGTGATATCATGACTTGCTGTTCATTTAAATAAATGCCATATGTTCAGTTACTCAATGAAACCAACACAGATAAGAAGACTCAAAAGAAATAACAGCATATGTTTTAAACAAAGCCTTATTTTTTATATTTTAAAAATATTTTACAACTAGCACAAACCCTGCAATCAGATTTTTATATTCAACCTCATGGCCTCTAGGTCCAATTTTAAGGGCAGATTATACAATGAAGTAATTGCTAGCCAGTTCTACTGTGTGATATTTAAGCACAGCTTTACTCAAAATGAAGTTTTTTTCTAGAAAAGATCTAAGAATGTTAAAAACTGTGTTTCTCTTCAAACTTTCAAAACTGGTTATCATAACAGTAAGGCAAGGAAAGCAAGTAATAATATTATGTCACAAGGCTTAGTTACCATTTATCTTAAGATACCTTTTTTTACTTTAATGAGCTCCTTTGCGATTTCCAGAGTTACAAAAGCAGTACCATTAAGCACAATATCAGTTATCGTTTTCCATGCATTAGCAGAAAGTCGTTCAGAAGGGGAGATAAAGTTTCCAGCTGCGTTGTTTATCACAACCTGAAACACATGAAGGAAAACCAACACGTGAAGGAAAACCTAAGAGTTAACTAAAAATAACTCTTCCTGAGAGAAAAGCAAAGAATTTACAAGGAACTTAGCGTTTCCAGGTAGAAAAGTGAAAATATCCTCATCAAAGGATATATGGGGCAAGGGAGGAGAAAGAGACAGAGAAAATTACCCATCAGAAATTTTAACATCTGCAGCATAGATATGTATCAGTAACAGAAAATGAGCTGTATTTCCAAACTGCTGTAGTTACTAGTCTAGTACTGAGGAACTTTAAGTGTAGAGGGTGACTTAAGTCGCTACTTTCCACAGTGTCTCAAGCGCATCCTGAAAGAAAAGTTTGTCCCCACTAAGTTCCAAGGTCACACACCATATTTAACATAATGAATGCATGGGAATAAAAGCAAAAGAAGTTCAGGGAACCTGATGACTAAAGCTGACTGTGGCATAAGAAGAAGTCTAATCAGTCATGACAAAGGGAGTATCATAATATAGTGAACTGTAAGCAACTACTACAAAACTTCTTTAGAATAGACATATATCCATCCCTTTTCGTCAAAACAATCCATATGACAAAAGAATGATTGGTTTCAATTGGGAGTAACAGTCTTGTGGACAGAAAGAACAGAACAAAGCTAGAAGGAATAGGATACTCCTATTAACTTGTATCTTTGAGATCTCACATGCACAGTGTCAGTGACACCCAGGCTTTGCAGTATTCATAAACATACATGTCATGTCTGTCACCAAGAGAAAAACTAGACAAGAAGAACTGACTATTCAATTTACTCTGCATTCTCTCTTAAACACACAGAATATGTGAAATTAAAGATAAAGGAAATGCTTGTAAAGAACAAGTCATGGGAAGTATTTATTCAGAAAATTACTGGTATACTAAAAATGTAATATATAGGAAGAAGTCTCCTCCCTCTCTGCACACACTTAAAAGCTGGAGATCATGATGTGCTTTGGCCAAGAACTTCAGTAACTAGTAGTCAAAATAATATCCAGAGCATCTTGTCTACAAATCAGGACAGTGGGTTGCCGTATTTTATAGCACTGTTATAGCATACAGCTGTGAGAAATAGTTTCTTCACTTCTTACCACAATTAGAATTCAGTAGGTTCTCTTCCACATCTATAGGAAGCTATCAGTGAACAGAAAATGTCTACAATACACATATGACAGTTTTAAACCTACAGTAAACAGTTTTAAATCTCACTGACTAGCCTTTACATTGATGTTAATATCCTCATCACATTTTCTATCAGCTAGCAGCATATGAATTGTTTCTCTCACGATGAAATCAGAATTTGGCACCTATCACTGTTCAGACTCCACCACACTAGCCTTTTCAAAGCAACAGTCTGACTTAAAGAGCTCTGTGTTTTGTGCCAAACTATTAAAAAACAGATGCTTAGCTTCACTGAAGATTTTTTTTTTCACGATGAGAACTCAGTTTTCAAGTTGGAACCTTCTTTGTGTATTTTAATAAGTTAAGCAAGCACCAAAGAAGGCATTTATCATTACTTCCCTTTCTAATTTGTGAGATATTCTGTTAATAATCAACAGGTGTAATTCGGTACCAACACAAGTAAATCACCTTTTCAGGAGGATTTAAGGGCAATATTCTGTTCACTTAATTAATTCAAAGAATACCATCATAAATGTCCCAGTGTTTACAAAGAAAATGTTATTCCTTAGAGTAAGGTCAACACCACACTGTCTCTTTGGCTATTAAGTATTTTAAGAACCCCAGGAACAGAGTAACCAGTCTAACTGTGAAGATTAGCTTTATCTTGAAACACTGTTACTTTTCGTCTGGTGTGTCTTTACATATCATAGTCATTTTCTTCATACCTACTATGCAAAGTATTTTCAGTAATAAAGACTGAAGTTCTCTCCTTTCACTAGAATACTTACATCAGGATGCCCTGCCACTTGGATTATTTCAGCAACAGCATTCTTAACAGAAACTGGATCTCTCACATCACACTGGATGGCATGAACCTATATAATATCAGAAAGGCAGCCGTAAGACTTCAAAACTGTATCACTCAAATTAAACAAGCCCACAGAAGCACATAAATGCATAAAAAGCCTATAATCATTTAAAGTATCACAACTAACATATTCACAATTCTGTAAAAATTTACCTTATTCCCTGTTTTAGAAGAAATTTCTTCTGCTGCTCCTTTCAAAACATCGAGCTTCCTAGAAGTAAGTATACAACATCACTAAATTTCAGTTAAATGCAATTACAATTCAGATCAATAAAATCTGGTTATTTTTTCTGAGCAAATATGAGCTACAACTTAAAACATGTGCACGCATGTGCGTGTTGCTGATTTTCATTAAAATTGAGTCTTAAGATAAAAACTAAGTTTAATCACTAACTTTCTGGAAGAAAACTTTAAATCTAAGTAATTTCTAGTTAGTGCTACTTCAAAGCAACTCAGAAATGAGTAAGAGACTTCAAAGCAACTCAGAAATCAGTAAGAGACTATCTTAAGCTAATCAAATGTGATAAGCTAGAAAAAGTATTTTCATTCTGAGTACATAATCATAACAAACAGCTTTAGCTACTACTCTACTAGTATTTTAGAAGGGACTTACATATTCAGATTTAAAATTAAGTATCTAAACCACTGTTTGGACAAATGTCACAACATTTTTGTTTATTTTTATTAAAAATTAGGTTGTTTTTCTAGTCTTTAGTGCTACTTAAAGGAACTGCTGAAAGATCATCCTCATTAAGGGAAAATCAGGGCTGTTTTTAAAGTTGTAAGAATTATGCAGAATGGCTTTAATTCTTTCTTGCAGTTCAAAACTGTATCAAGAACACCTGCAAGATGGCCATTTCAATTTTTTGTTCTCATTTAGGCTTTAGTTAAATTTATGTCTAATATTCTGTGTTTATTTTGCTATCGCATTTCATGGAAATGCATTTAGTTTATTTCTTCCTACTGCTGGTTACACCAGTAGAAATCTGTAAATGGATCTGCAAGTTTCTGGTATTTACAATATGACATTATAATTTAAAAGTGTACTGAAATAGAGCAAACAGAATACATTTATCCAGTTTATGAAGAAGAAAGCAAGATCCGTTATGAAGAAGAAAACAGATCCATTCAGCATTCAGTACTAAATTAAAGCTCTAAAACATCTTCATTAATATTTACCGGCTTGCTATAACACACTTGGCACCTAAACTGGACAAAGTTGTTGTCATGCCTTTTCCAATCCCGGTACCCCCACCAGTTATAAAGGCCACTTTCCCTTGAAAGGTATTTGGTGGCAACATCACTTTTTGAAGAGGTGAAAAGAATGCAGCTTGGGGTGCATTGCTGTCTTGATGCAGCACATTTGGTCCACGGCTGAAAAACTGAAAAAGAGGAAAGTTAATTTTTTCTCATTTCTTTATACAGGACTGTTACATAAGATTAAATATTCTTACGGTAGTGGAGGTAACAACCATAACTGCCTTACTATAAACTGAATGCAAGAATTATTAGATTGTATTATACTAAAACGCACAGATCTTCACATAAATGCTCATACTAGACTAGGAAAGCACCTGAGCTATTTTCAGACATTCAATTTCAACTAGAGAACTATTGAAAAAAATATTTTAATCATGTTTTTTTGTTAGTTATTCTTATGTCTGTCACTTTCACTGAAGTGTGGAAAAATAGTGGAAAACTATTACCAAGTAATTACAGATACCCAGCAGGATCTGAGTTTCAGATTCTCATAGATACACCGTACTTTATGCGTAAAGAGTTTAGCCCTAACAAATCCATGTGATTCTGAGATTACATATCTATGTATTTACAAACTCAAAAGCTTCAGTAGTAGCTTCAAGGCTTTGATCCTTTACTACTGTAGTGGACGAAACACTGTTCTTTACCAGAGAACAGGGCAGAATCAAAATCCATGAGCGTTGTCCCAATCACTACCGGAGCTGCTATGCAGGGAGAGAGAAAGGCTCCCTCTGGAGAAATTCAGCTCATGGCAGAGACTGCAAATCCAGACAGCATTTGGCCTCCCTCTTCCTCCAGCATAAGGAGATAACCAGAGGTAAGCCCCACACAGCACTGCCTTTTCTGTGACCAGGGGCTCTGTCAGTGACGGACACAGCCTGCTCCTCTTGCTCACCATTACTGAAACCCCACAAGCAGCTTTCCTCCTGCTTGGGGGAGGAAGAGGAGAGAGCAGGCCACAGCAGTGGCAGGCAAGAAGACTGCACCAAAATGAATAAAGTAACGATATCAAGCAGCCAGTAAAGTTGGTATAATTCAGCAATCTTTTAATGAGACAGCTACTGTCTTGTTACTAGCTTGCACAGGGGGCTTCCATGACAGGATTCACTCAATTTAATAATTCCATTTAAGGTCAAGGTTTTAAATTAAACCTCAGGTATAAATAGCTATAAAGAAGCCACTAAATAGCTTTAAAAGAAAAAAAAACAAAACATGAACAAAACAAAAAACAACCCTCACCCGGGGGGTAGAAGTGAATCATGACATTACTGCAGAAGGCCCTCTCAGAAGCATACACGCAGTCAATGGCAAGAAGGACTAAGCCTGGGCAGAACTCACTAGAAATGGCCTCCAGCAACACCTATA
Source organism: Phaethon lepturus (assembly GCF_000687285.1). Taxonomy (NCBI): domain Eukaryota; kingdom Metazoa; phylum Chordata; class Aves; order Phaethontiformes; family Phaethontidae; genus Phaethon; species Phaethon lepturus. Next base: position 13,594 of record NW_010512292.1, read on the forward strand.
CGAATCAGCCATCTCACTGCCTGGACGGCAACATTCAAACCATTCACCTAAATGGCACCGCACAACTTCCCCATAGGGACTAAAGGGCGATAGCGATGCCTCCGCAGCCCATACTGAAATGGGAGAGAAACGGGAACTGCCTTGCGGCGGGGCCGGGGGCCACGTCCAGGGGAGCAGAGGCCGCACCTCTCTCTGCGAACAGGGACCCGCCCTGCCCTCTGACGGGAAAAAGGCGCCCGGGCAGCCCCGGGGGAGGCGGTGGCGGAGCACCCCCGAGGCGCTGGCCGACTGCCCTCGTTCCCACCAGAGCAGAGAGCGTCTTACCCTCCCGGTGCCGGAGAAGGAA
>NW_010512293.1:0-3147 GCF_000687285.1 Phaethon lepturus
GCCCGCCGGGCTCGCTTGCCATCACCTCGAAAGCACGAGAGGCATCTTTGGTTGTTTCGGATTTTCATCTTCCGAGTGTTTTTCGTGTTAGTTCGTGCTCGGCTTTCCTTCACCTACAGGGAATAGCGCCGGAGTAACGTGATACACAGCAAATATCACCGTTTAAATAGAACCAATCCATTGTGAATGAAGACTTCTGCGAAGAACGGGAAAATAGAGCTAAAGGGCTGTTAAGTAAACTCTTTTATGTGTGACATTATGCAGGCAATGGTTTCGGAGTGTAAAAGATATTTTTCATTACATCCGTGTTATTAATTCCATCAGCTCGAAGCGGATTGGTACGCGGAATGGCTGTGTGTTTCCCAGGTTAATAAATCTGCATAGGTTTATTGTTCGGAATAAAACCTATTTTCTTCAGCAAATAACCATGATCATTTGGGGTTACAACCATTCCTCAGGAAATGCTTTATAACTAACATTTTTATTGGTATCATAGGAAATTCATATGCCAAATAACACGGGACTATAACTTTTATCTGACTTTAAAACAAAATCTGTTATCTTTTATGGCCAGTTTCATATAGTCCCACTATCAGTTTCCATAAAATTCAACAAGCATTCCTCATTCAGCCTGGAAAATCAGTAACAGAGTGGGTTGAAAAGTGAAAATGTCTTTTTTTGCAAACATTTTTGAAATTTCTGCCTTGTTTCTACTTGAAAGCGTTTGCAACCGGCTGGTTCCTGGCAGAGAAAAAACCCTCTAATGCTGTTGGTAACGTTTTCTCTTACACTTCTTTGAAACGTAAAGGGTGTACATTTCTGAGGATGAGAGGAGCGTTTCTCGCAATATCGTCAACTTTAGCGGGCAGTCCTGTTTTTGCGAAAGGTTTATTTTCCGTGTCAAAGCCGCAAGTTAAAACCGTTTTCGCCAGTGGTCATGTTCCAGCCCGAATCCATAAGCCCCCACTTAATTGTCACATTGGTCCGTTAAATTACAGAAACACTAGGTTGGAAAGGACCTTCAAGATCATCAAGTCCAACCATTAAATTGACCAAATTGACCAAATTGATCCCTGCTGATCAGATGCTGATGGATCGATAGTACCACCGAGCATAAAAAGGAGCTGTAACCACCACGTAGGGGGGTTTTGGGGTGGGCTTCAGCCTTTACCCTCTCCTGGTGCCCGTTTCCTGCCTGACTTTGCAGCTTTTTGGGGACCTTTTGGCAAAGTAGTAATTCCCATTGCCTGCCGACGCCGTGGGCTTGAGCCGGCGGAGCGGCACCGCAAAAATGGCAAAATTTACCGCCCGCCTTAAAATTCACAGGTGATTCGTTGTGTTTTCTCCCTGTCTTTTCCTTTAAACCCCCGGTCTTTGGGACAGAGGCAGCCTAATATCACATTTCCGTGCAGCACCAGCCGCCGCAGGGATCGCGGTCTCATCTGGAGCCGTTTGCGCATCTGCGTTAGGCGCTCACTCATTAAACCGCAGCATAAATAAAGCCGTAACAGACACGGGGAGAGCCCGTGACCTCATTAAGCCCGTGGAAGTTTCTGCCGTTGACCTCCGTGAAGCCGGGATTTTACCCAGCGGTCTGTTGTTTTTTGTTTTTTTGTTTTTTTTTTAAAGTCTTCGGGAGTCGGTCGGGATCGGACACAATGGACGATGAAAAAGAAAAGAATTACAAAATTGTAATTTTAATTTGGCAGTGCTGGTTGCAGGGCCTACTGCAATTATATCGCCGTGCCTTTGCACAGCCGGAGCCTGGGCCAGCGCCCGCCGGAGTGAATGGAGATGTCCCCTTGGGATGCGGGCGAGGGATTTAAGCTTCGTGTTTGTTTTTTCAGGCAGCATTTCAGTAAGTGCTTTACAAAATAAGGCTCTGGGGGAGACACCCACAAACCTCCCATCGTCAATGAAAAGTCGTCTCCGCGTTTGAATGGGAGGGCAGCTCCTCTCAAAGCGGCTGAGACGCCAGCCGTGCTACGAGGAGAGGCTTTCTCCGAAAGGGGTGGCACACTGGGCAGGGAAAAAACCCGCAAAGAACCGCCTAGTGCTGGAAATCAGGTTTGTTTGTAGGAAGGATTAATACTTAATACAGTTTGTCCTCAGAAGGTCACTATAACCTCGCGAACATCCTGCAAATCTTCTGACTCCTTGCTGAATCGCATCTATTGTAAATGATGTTTTAAGTATTTCACAAAAATTATTGTGCCTCTCATACAGTGAGGCGATTTTTTTTTTCCCCCCCAATTGTAAAAAAGCCAACCATTTCTTCAGCCAGGAATATGATTTACAGAGTGAAAAAGCGAAACCCATGATATATGTGAAATAGGTAATTGATAAATCATAAAACGGGTTGAGTAGAAGATGGAAAAATACTTAAGCTGGATGGATTCTACCAAATTAAACCAGGTTATTAAATTGCCTAGCGTCCTGCTTAATAAAACTGATATGCTGCTTTATGCAATGGCAGATGGCTTCCCGCAGCCGAATGCATTTCGTCCACTGGAGAATCTGATGCGAGGCGAAATTAAAATTTTGATCTAAGGCCTGCAGCCCCTCGCGAAGGTAGGTACGGGAACGCTGAATCCTCCGCCTGCAGATAAATGAAGTATCCAGAGCTCCGTGCCTGCTTCCAGGTGTCTTGGCTGGGCACAGAGCCCCAGGGATCTGGGTGATGCTGCCCTTTAGGACGAGGGGCCGTATAGCGCAGTCGCTGATATATTTTCCGTAATTTTTGCTATGGATTGCTATGAGCATTACCGGTATCAGTCTACACCCGTACGATTGCTACCCATTTAAGTCCCTCTTTGAAAGGAAAACATTGGCGAACACCCGGGAAAGCGGAGAAAGGCTTCACGCAGCTCCCCGAGCGCGGGTTCCGACCCAGGAGCAAAATTTCTCCAGCGGGATGGGCCAGCCCCGGGGGTCGTTAAAGCTTTTCTGCCTGTTCTTAGTTGATGACCGGAGAGAAGCCGGAGTCACAGAGACACCCAGCACCTGGAAGGAGCAGATATCCTGATAATTTGTTAAAAGGCCCTTTAAGCCGGCAGCTTCATGGGAAACGCTAATAACAACCGGTGGGCGCAGACGCGGCGGTTCGTTATCTCCGCGGGGTTAAATTACCCCATTCATTCACGCCTG
>NW_010512294.1:0-2325 GCF_000687285.1 Phaethon lepturus
GCCGCCGCGCCCGCGCGCCCGGCCACCTCAGGTGCCAAACCGCCTCTTTCCCCCCAGTCCTGTCACAGCACGGAGAAGGAAATTAAACTCTGTCATCGGCTTCTTTAAAGACACGTGTTACACCCTCGATTATGTTAGCTGACCAGCTATTTTATGGCATTTTATGGGTTCAGGAGGAGTACCGCTCTCCTCCTTAGCTGCCATCACACATGGCCTAATGCGCTGTGTTAACATCCTTCCTCCCCACTTCTTTCAAACCCTAGCTCACACCTTGAAGGAAAATCATAGTCAATCCAGAGTTATTTTCTCAAGAATATAGGTTCCTTATCAAAAAGTAAATCGTGCAAAACATCAGATGTTTTGAACTCACTAAATATTCTGTGACTGAAGACCACTTATAGACTACACAATTAACTAAAGCCTCAGACTTCACCACCCTAGAGTCCTTTTCTATTAATTGGACTTTAGCTTCATTAGCTCCTTCGAGGGAGGGAGGGAAAAGGAAGGGTAACCTTTAAAAGATACTTTTGTCCACCCTCCGGAATGATTTCAATATAGACCCAGGCAAATGTTCTTAACGCCTTTCATATTTCCTTCCCTGTGACACAGTTCAAAGGTTGGAAATCCCTAATAAAGTGTTATACTGGAGAAGCTAATCTTGTGTTTTGGGGGCTTGTCACCACTGTTACACAGTTCTTTTTCAGATTAAAGTCTTTATGAAACTGCACGCCACACTTCAGTGACCAACAGCTGGTAAATCTACAATTCCTTGGCTATATATTTTGGTTTGTTTTACATTTGTTCATCTGTCATAGACATGGAGCTAACGCATCTCTAATACACAAGGACAATGTTCAAGTGAAGCTGATATGAAAAATAGTATTCCAGCTGTAGGCAGGAACAAGAGAATAGACAGCCTAAGGCCTTTAAATCTTCTCTGGGTAATAAAAGACTACTAAATTCTTTAGGTATGTGTCAAGTATAAATAGTGATCTTATGTACATAATGTTTCATTTAGAAAGGGGAGACGTGATTCTGATAACCTTATTATACCAGGCACTTTTTTCTTCAGATCACATTTTCATGTGCTCTTATCATAATAAAAGTTAACCCCATTCCAGCTAGCAGCCACCTACTGGGATGTATGGGTTTACCACATTACTTTAAAGAGGAAATGGTTTTCATTTTCGAGTCATAGCTGTGTCTCTGAGAACCGATGCTAAGAAGAATTTTAAACCATTAATCTACTGTTTGTCCTCTCCCAACAGCAACCAATATGGATTTAGTATGCATATAACATATGGTCCCCAAAGCTTTGTTTCTCGGACGTTTTTCGGCAAATCCTTACAAATGCTTCAGATTCACATGCCACCACAGTCCTCCTGCTGTTGCAATCTGGTGTGAGGAGAGCCACAGCTTACCGCAACACCTGATTAGCCACTCCAGATCTCTAGAAACGAGTATTGCAGCTTTGCTGACAAAGCAGTAACACAGTCCTCCCTTTTTAAACGTTTGCCAAAGTATTCAAATGAATGTTGATATTATCATTTAAAAACACATTGCGGCCCACTTGCACTTCACTCCCACCAGCTATAAAAACCATAGGTTCTCCTCTGCCTGTTATTAGCTCAGTCCAAATTTACAACCAAGTTTCTGCTGCGCCTATGATTAATGACATTTTAAGATGGTAATTAATTTTTAGCTAGTGGAAAGACGTGCATTCTAATTAATGAACTGAGTATGCAATAGACTTACTTGTTCAGGCACTTTTGGGTATCACAGCAATTCACTTTCCTAGCAGGTTTTAGCAGTAAGAACAAACATTTATGACATTATCTACAGATCAGCCTTTCGTCCCTTCAGTTTGCTTCGTAGTTGGGGAAGCTGTGAAAGATTTTGGGAGGAGGGTGTTTAATGTTTTCCATACTCTTACTCCCCCGAAAGTTGCTAAGGGAAAACGTGAAGAGAAGTTTTCATTGTAATGTATTCATTCCTTTTCAGTGCGCACACGGTTCTTGCAATCATGCCTCTACTCCGTAGGCAGGAACGTCTCTTGCTTTACACAGAGAGCGTCAGCGCCCTGGCTGGGTTGGCGATGGATGCTCTCCCAAAGAATGCTGAATTTGTTCAGAAATAAATGACAGGACTGCCGAAAAACCGAAAGGGGGGCTGGCTGCGCCGTACGGTGGGGGCCGGGTAGGGGCAGGAAGAGACCTCACGGAAGTGGAGACAGTTGTCCACCCACAACTCTAGCGAAGTTATAGCCCATTTCTCACCTCCGCTCCCCCAGGAGAGCGCGGGGCACATCCTCAAGGCTGTCGGCTC
>NW_010512295.1:0-6491 GCF_000687285.1 Phaethon lepturus
CAAACTATTCTATGATTCTATGAATTTTTCATTATTTGAATTTTGATTATTTGTCATTAAATGTATATGAGAGTCGCACGCGAGTAATGGGACCGATATGTTCATGGCATGTAAAAGACTCAATTGCATATCAACAATGTATTTGACTATGCTGGTATTTATTTCAAGTATATAAATTTCCCAAATTGATGGCCACACGTCTGTGGATATATTTCATCCTGGTGAAAGACTTCAGTATTTTCCCCAAAGAAAATACATCCCATATTTCATTTCCTCATGCAGCTAATGTTGAGAGAGTTCAGTTTATTTAACCTGAGGGCTCAAGACAATGTTTTCTTATTTGTTTATTTGTTTAAAAGAAGAGCTAGGTCGCTATACTTAAGTGTACTGCCCCGTTTCTTTGAAAGTGAATGGAAAAACAACTTCTAGTTGACTTGAATGTTTGAAAGGATTTCTTCCGAAAAGGCAGATTCTTCTGTTGGAATTTTATATTTCCTTACCTTCAGCAGGGCCAGACTTTAAAGGCTTGAAAGCAGCTCCCATTGATTTTTCTGAAAGTCCCTAATCAATTATCCAAGAAAGAAATTTGACCCTAAACAGGAATTTCGAGGGCGAGGGGGATTTGTCTGGGCAGTCTGCTTCTGAAGGAAGAAAGCTATATTCTTTCCTCTCTTGAAAGGCAGTTGATGAAAGAAACATAAGGAACAGCTCAGTAAAAGGAAAACAAAAAGGTTCTAAACTGCAGGTAGAAACAATATATCTTTTGATAAAGCTAATGTTGCTTTGTGTTAAAAGCAGAGTTCAGACTGCCGGGAGTTACGCTCTTTGTGAGATGATTTCCTACCTCACGCCATCAAAGACTCGCAAGCACCGTGTTGAATAAACTACCATTCGGAAAGAAAACCAGGGGAAAAAAACCCCTGAAGGTAAGAGATGATGAACAGGTCTTGCACCGTCTTTCACAGAGAGCGGGATGCAGATCGCGAGGAGCGAGGCGATGGGGACGCAGACACGGTGGGGTGGCGTGTTTCAGCCACCTCGGAGCAGAAATACAGCCCACCTTTGAAACGCTGGTCTGATGTTCAAGCAAAAAGCCCCCAAGACATCAATACCCCGGAGAGAAAGTAAAGGAAGTGTTTGTGCTTGGATTTTGGTGCGGAGCAAGGATGGACCGTACACAGCCCCAGCCTGGAGCAGCCTCTGGGGTGCCCGTCCTGCTCCCGGGGGCTGCATCCCCAAACCCCGCAGGAGGCTGAGCCCTCTCCCCTCCCTCCAGGCAGAACAGCTTTTGGGGTGACACCCTGCCCTGGCGGGCGCCTTCCCTACGGCGCGGAGACAGCCGCTGCCGGTGGCACGGGGAGAGGAGTGACATCCTGAAGGCGGTGGGAGGAAGTGTGATGCTGCACTGGAGGCTGCGGAGGTACCTCGACCCCAGCTCAGTACTTGCCTGTTCCCCTTTTTTTTAATGGTTGTTTCCTGATGGTGTTTTTGCTTTTTTTCTCCTTTTTTTTTTTTAAACCACGTTCCTAACCAAGATAGTCTGTGATGTAAAAATCAGCAAAACAAAATCCCAAACTTCTGAGTAAATTTTCTATCTGCTACCCCAGCTTCGATAAGCTAATAGCTCCATTTCAAGTAAGTAATTTATTTTTGCCTGTTGCAGTTTTAAGGAATAGGTTATATTTAGCATGCTCATATTAAAAAGAGGCTGTTTATCTATGTTCTTTTTAATACAACATGGGGAAAGTGATTAAAAGTCAAAATAAAATGGAATATTTATTATTTTGCCCATCTGTTAGTTACATTTGTTTTTTGCATCCCTGGACAGAGTGGAAAATAAGTTTGCATTAATTAATTCAAGCAATTCTCTGTTGTACTATCCAAACGTGATGTCTAATATTCGCAGCCTATTTCAGCTCTCAAAATGGGTGAAGGTAGAAGACACATAAAAGACAGGTGTAGTGATAACTTAGCAGGGGATCTTTTGGGGTGAAGGAGGTTGTGGTTTGGGTTTGGTTGTTTTGTTTTGTTTTGTTTTTAGTTTTGGTGTGTTTTTTTTAATTTCCTGGTGTAATTGCCTTTACACACATATGAAAAAAACCCTGTAAAAATAATCACTGAACTTCCTCTTCGCTACCTGCAGTGAAGTGGGAAACAATGCACTCCCTGTACTTTTTGCCCCTGCCCTGTATGACAGCACTGTATCTTTGATGCTAGATGTGCAGTAGGTAACCTTGTTACTTTGATGAAATGTCTTTGAGAGGTGGGTTCACAGTAGAGAGTTCACTAGTTTTACTGTCATAAAATGGGGATTTTAAAAGAAACAACAAGAATGTAAGCTGCTTGCTCTTCAGGCTTAGGGAAGGCTTTGTTTCGCTCCACAGCCTGCAGATTTCATGCGTAACCTAAACAGAAATTATTTTCCCATTAACTGGGTCTCTTCTCCTGACCATTTTATTTTTTTATTATTTTATTTTATTTCATTTTATTTCATTTTATTTCATTTTATTTCTTACTGGTTCATTTCAGAGCTCTGTCCCGCAGCCTAGTACAGAGAGCAAGGCACATCACTGCTTCTCTCCACATGCCACTGCCGCTCTCTAGGTTGGAAAAAGAAAAGGACCCAGTATGGCTCATACTGGGACCCTACCAATCCCCAGTAGGATGTCAGGATGGTCTTGCTGGTGAGGGTTGAAAATCTGGGAGTCAGCAGAGTTCTAGCATTTATTGTAAACCAAGCCACCATTTTATTACATGGCTTGTGGCAACTCACCAGATTTTCTTTTTAGCAGTCAATCTTCTTGTTAAATTGTGGAAAAGCAAACTTTGTGGAAAAGCAAATATTTCATCTAAGCTGAATTGTCTCTGGTAAATAAATTTTAATTTGCTTGAGGTTTGCCATTATATTCAGGAGAGATTTATCAAACCTCTTTCTTGTTTCCATGTGTGATTTTAGACACTCCAACCAGTGAAACATTTTTACAGCTAAGTAAGTAGCTCAGCTTCACTGGGGAGCAGGCTACAGAGACTGCAAGCACTGACAGTTTTGCTGAGATAGTTTCATGGCCCTCTAGCACAAAGTGATGAGCAAAGAAAACACCAACTCTTGATTAAAAAGAAATCCACTTATGTAACTTTCTTGCTTTTAATATCAGTTTAGCCTTCAAGTAGCCAGTGTGAAAGTAGGTGCCACATTGTGCGTCTTGCTGGTATGCATTAAGCCCTTGCATGCTTTCATTTTAATTTGGAGCTGAGGTTTGACCTAATTTAAAGTTTTCCAGTCTTATAATTATAAATTGGATGTATTCCAATGGCTAGTGTTATATCAGATGTACTTTTAAAATGAGTTCCAGTTTTTCAGCTCTTGTCACAAGATCTGTCTTTGCAACCCAGAGGTGACAAGAGTAAAATCTGTCCCCGTCCTCACTGGAAATCTGAAAGTTAATTTCCAGACATAGGAAGTGTGGGTTCCCAGCGAAACAGTCGGCAATGTCAGCTTGCCAAAATTAACTGTTCGTGATGGTGGCAGAGGGCATTTTACTTGGGGCCGTCTATTTTATACTCACATTCCCTGTTGTCTGCTTGTTCTCAGGAGGAACTGGCGGAGCGGCAGAGCCGACTTCCTCCTGCCCCGCTGCCGAAATGCCTGTTCTGACCATTATGGAGAAAATAGCTCTGTGAAACTATTTCAGTTTCCAGTGCGTTAGCACATTCAGTCACGACATACCAACTGCTTCTTTACAGTAGAAAGCTTCCTCGAACGTTTTTGCTTTGGTTTGGCATTGCAAACCAGCTTTCTTTTTACATATGAATTCGTAGATTTAGCTCAACCCCCACTGCACTCCCTGCTCTACCCCCCGCCCCAGAGACAAGAGCAGACAGGGAATAAAACATAAGTGGCAGGTATCAAACGTCGTGCCGGGCGCGTGGCTGGAGGGCATGCCTGTGGGAGCTATACTATATACTGGTAAAAAGAATATAAATACATGGAATATAATAAAATGATGCATAAAAATATATATTAACAATATGTTTGATTTCCTGTTTACGCTATGCAGTAGTATGACTGTTAAAAAGCTGGTATGACGTGTTGTTTAAAAACAAAAAGCAGGTGTGTTTTGTCAGGATGATTTAAGACCGTATACAGTAAAAATAATCTATCACAGAGGAGAGTTAAGCTTTGGCTGGAGACGAGAGTAGCATGTGATTGTCAGAGGTTAAGTACTGGCGGTGTAACGTGTTACCACCCGTCAGAGGGGCTGCCCTAATTGCCCCTGTGTGCAGGCTGAGCCTGGCTGAGCTGGGTCCAGACCTCAATAAAATAGACTGAGGTTAATGTGCTTAGGAAGCAGTGTCAGCCGCTGCGTTTTGGCTCATCATTGGGGAAGGCTCTATCAAATCCAGGTTGAGGTTTGGTCACTCAACAGAGAGGCAGTAGGTTATTAATCTGGTGTAATTTGGTCTCATTCACGTGAGGGCTTACGTCTGTCGGTGCCGCTGTAGGAGGATGGGAACCAAGTCGCCGGTCCCGTGGAGGCTGAGCACGACGTGCATCTGCAATGTTGCCGCTTCTTACAGCCCGCCGACTCATGCAAGGTCTCTTTGCCCTCTTTTTGTTTGTTTGTTTTAGTAGTGTTGTTCCCCTACTTGTTTTTAGACAATCGATAATATGTTTCTTGGTGTTTTTCTCTGGGGAAATCTACACAAGGTTTTCTGGGAGGAGAACCATCCTAGCAAGTCACTGAGAAAAATGTGCCTCTTAGATCAGCCAAGCCATGAACGGGGATTTCCACTGTATTTAAAGAAGCTATGATCTCCACATATCAGAAATCACATCTCAGTGGAGACTTTATCAGACATACTCAGTATGGCCCATTATGGTCGGCAATATGACCCTTTAAATCAAAATTATTTTAGGAGGCTATTTGTTGCTGGAAATGAAAAGTGAAATATTCTAAACGGGCTTTTAAACTAGGGAAATAAAGGACTCAGAGCTTCATTGCTGGATTTGGAAACTCTCCAAGGAAGATTTTTAAAGTTTATATCTTGTTTACAGTGTGTTCTCACTCACATATCAGATAAAATGTTGTGTTTTCTTACCTTAACAGTTACTGATGAAAAAGTTTAACAAACAGCCTAACACAGGAATTTACAAAAAATAATGTCTAGGAGGATATAGAAGACAGTTCTAGCCAAGATGAACAGTGTAGCTCGTCAAACTAGAAGCATTTACTTTTATTTATTTTTACCATCAGTTTGGATGTAAATTCATGAGGCTCACACCAAGTTTGAATTCAGTTCCTTTTGTCTTATATTTTTTTAATACAAGAAAATGAGAACAAAGCCATTAATATCTCTGGTTCATGTTTTCCCCAGTTTATAATGATATACCAGGAGACTCATAAGGACTGGAACGAAACGTCTGCAAAAAACTTCAGTGTTCTTTTTCTTCTTAGCAGGCAATCGTACAATCAGAGTTGAATTTTTACTTCAATTGGTGTATGAAAAAAAACCTGTATAAAACATTGAAGATTCTATTCTAAAATCAATCAAGCATCTTCCCGACATGAACCCCCCAGTTCAGATCCACCTTATGTTGTAAATGATCAAGCAGGAGCAATTTCTCTCTCTTGTTACAGTTTTGAAAAAAATCGCGAACTCTGTGCAATAAGGTTTTAACACCTATGTTCTGAAGGTGTAATGCTACAAGAGCAGCAATTTGCCAAACTTGAATAATATTTTTTTTTAATAGAGCTCATTGTTTTAGTTTGTTTTGCACTCTGAAAGTGAGAGATGAAAATGATGACAGAAATGGGTTGTCCCGTATAGTTGTAGCTGTACCGTATTTAAGGAGACTTCTCAAACCAGTATGTACGGAGCCATCTTTTCAACAACTATTAAAAAGTTGCTGGTGAGTGGCCAACAACTACCACATCAACCTGGACTAGAAAGAGGACAGGGATTGCTCTAGGCAGGATGAAAAGTGAACGGGTACGGGGTTTGTGGAAGAGGCAGGGGATTACCCAAAGGATCTTTGTTACTTACAAATCTCCCTAACCTTGAGTACATGCATAATAAACTCTCTCTGGCTAAGGAATCTCTTTGCTGAGCGTTTACTCCTTGTTTGTAACATGAGAAGTACATGATTTCTGGGTTAAATGCAGCCTTTTTGGTATTGTTGTCAATTCTATTTACAAACACGTGGCTGCTGGTTGGTTTTAGTTGGGCCAGACTTGGAAAGGTGCATCTTTTGGGCTGGGGACATCAGGCACAGCATTCTCAATAAAAGTCGGTAGAGGATATTTTTGATGTGATGCCTTTTTAAATCCTTATAGATTTTTAAGGTGGGACGTTGCAAGGAGGCTCTATTTATAAACAGATTATAAGAGATTAATGGCTTTTTTTTACCTAGTGGTTAACCAAATCTTACAACATACCTCCTGACAGGTTACTTATGTTGATTCTTTGCTGGGTGAGGAACTGGCTGGATG
>NW_010512296.1:0-17239 GCF_000687285.1 Phaethon lepturus
TCTTGCAGCACAAGACGCCACTGGTGCCCTGGATCCCCAGCAGCTGATACTTTTCCGCCATCCTGCATTCAATAAAAGTGCAGTAGCTATGCAGGTATTGCACTGACCTTTTGAATGCCACGGCACAGTAGAACACATTTTAAGTGTGTTCTACTGTGCAGTAGCTCTAAGATGTTGAAATAAATTTACATGCTGCAGTGAAGTTCTAAGATGTTGAAATAAATTTACATGCTGCAGTGAAGTCCTTACGCTGGTGTACAAAACCATGATGATGGCAAGGCAGAAGCAAAAGGAGCAGTCTCCTGCTGTACCTGAAAGGCCTTCCATAGCCACGGTCACTGCAAAGGACAATTTCTAGCCTTACCAAACAGCACTAATGAAACAAATAAATAGGAACGGTACAATTGACCCATTAACTTTTCAAAAACTACTTAGAAGCATGAAGCAAGCATGTTAGCAGGTTTTGGCACCACAACAAAAATATAGAAATTAAGCAACCTTTTCAAACTCCTCAAAGATTCTCAGGTAACAGTCATCATCCTCTGTATAACTCAAGCATCTACAGGCTGCATTCACAACTGGGTATATTTGCACAACAAATATATTTGTTTAATAAATATGGAAATTAAATCACAACAGTTGGTATTTACTATGCATCTCTTACATGAGCTACCATAATTCATTTTTAAAAGATCCTGGATTTCTAGTACAGCTTGCTTCTGTTCCTGCTCAGATTATTTACACAAAGATGTTTAACTCTTCAGGAAGCAGAGAGACATACAGCTGAGTACCTGCTTCTCTCCTACAGTTTTTCCATACCCATCTATAAAATTTTGTCATCATTTGAGCCATCAAACTGGCTCTCTTTACAAAGCCAGTTCATTGTGCCTGAGAACTGGAGCCTGGCACTACTTTAGGCAACAGTGACCATCCACGTGGTTCCATTTTAAAACAGAGCATTTGTGACAGCTTTAGAAGTGATATACACAAATGCTGTCTGGGGTTCAACCCTGCTGCACCTCTGGCTATGCTACAGGACAAAACTTATTAATACTTAAACAGCAGCATTAAGACTATCATGCATTTTACATAGGATGCTTTGGTTCCAACATGATTTCTTCATTGAGTCATTGGCCAGCAACACACTTGGTTCTGTCTTACCTGAATTATTCATGAGGCACTCCCCTGTAGAAATCATCAACTTAACTGGAAGAATCATTCAACAGAACACTCCTGTCATATTTTATTTTTTCTCCTTTATTAAGTTCTAATGTTAATCAAAAGCACTGCATTTTTTTCCCCAAGAAAGAAATTGTGTATGGAGCATTTATTCATGAACATCCATTACCCGCCACAGATCAGAAAGAGCACCTTGGACTAAAAGGTGGGATCTGTTGTGCAGATGACAAAGTTACTAAAAATCAGTGAATAAATACAAACAGGTAGATATGAACAACCTTTTGATATAAACACAATTTGAAAAAAATAACTACCTGCCAAACATCTACTTCTAGGAACTAGTAATTTTCTCAAAATAAGGAACTACTACGATTGTAACTTTAGATGAACTTATAAAGGGATGAAAATCAGCTGTTGCCATTGAATAGACATAATTCATACAATTATTTCAGGAGGCTGATGTTTCATTATGAAAGCTGGAGACATACAAAGTGCTATAATCAACTATGTTTCCATCTTCTATGGTTCCTTCAGCAATTTTGGAGACAGAATATACTCAGTATTTTACTGGCAAAACATCAAAGCTAACTGTAAAACTTGCAGCGAATTCAATCCAAATCACCAAAATTTCATCCAAAGCTTCACAAAGGCAAAGTTCATGCCTCTGCAAAGGGCAGAGCAGGACTTTTTAGAATTTCAACAGAATTATAAAGATGATGACTGAGTTAGTTCTCTAAAAGGTTATAGCTTTCACATTACAATTTTTCTGACTTGAAAGTGCTAGGAAGTCAGAACAGATGCAAATTACAAGGTCTGAACTCTCTGACTCTGTAACTCCTACTTCTGTCCACATCCAATCCAATTCCTCCAATAATTTCTCCCCTGCTTCTAAATTTTAGAGCTACCTCAAAAAAAAAAAAAAAGAAAACCATAAACACGCAATTCCCTGTCCCCAAACTTTGTTATCACTTTGAATTAAGTATCATTTCCTCATATACACACTGAGAAAACAGCAATAGTAATTCAGATCAGTTTATGTCTGAGGTAAACAATGCTGCCAGGTAAGTGAATGGTTCTCTTGCTTCATTTTTAAATACGTTTAACCTCCTCTTGCTGTAAAGCCTTTAAAAATTTAAAACAGGAAACATCCTAAAGAAAAGGCTGCATCCAGCCACAGATTCACTTTTGTAGAGATAATATACAGTGTTACAACAATTCTGAGCTATACAATAGCCATACCCCTTCCCCTCCGTCTTTGAAGTGATACATGCCTCTAGAGATAGAGAGAAGGAACTGTTCTTTTATTCCCTTGAAGAGAAGGGCTGTGATTTCCCTTGCATCTTGTGAAGGGCACATAAGCGAGGACTCCATTACCTGCTCCTAGGAAAGGTGTAAAATTTGCTCCTTAAAAGTTTGCTTTCAAATTTGGTCCTTTATCACTGGGCAAATATTGACTTTTTATTTTTTCTGCTTCAAATAAACCCCTAGTGAACAGTAACTCCAACAGAAATTTACGTTCACACCGTGTTCGCTCTCCTTCCTTGTATCAAAAGCACATAATACCCTAACAGTGCCAGAACGGCTCTGCAAAATATCATCCACGACTCCACAGTGACGACGGGGTCAAAAAGGAAACATGAATGCTGTCTGAACAGAGAGGCAGGGATGACTTAGTTTTGCAGGCAGAGGTGTACGTTCAGCCTGCACAGATAAAGAATGTGAAACTCTGGCTGATCACAGGGAGACCAGTGGCACCAATCCCAGAGGGGAGAACTGCTGTCTGTCCCGGGGGAGACAGGTGAACAAAGCCAAGCAGAACAAGAATCTCACAACTGTTTCAAGTTCAACTGAAGTATGTATTTTGTCTATTACAAAAGCCTGCAAAAAGAAAAAGAGAAAGAAAATGTCTTCTAATATGGCAAGGGTCACAAACTGTAAGTGTTTTAAGTGCAAGTTAATTTTTTTTGGCTAATACCTGACTACCAGCAATTTCCATTAACAATCCATTATTGATACAATCCAGAATGAAACAGAATGACCAGTAAGATTACAATTCTGAATACCTTTATTACATTCAAATGGAAAAAAACATAAGACATTACTTCCTAGACACCCTCAGTAAAAAAGAAAATCCACATAACCTTTCTATGGAAAATTATATAAATGATCTTTTGATCTAAACTTAGTATTCCTCACAATACTGATTCCACATTTGGCATACAACAGCACATCTAGCATTGACTCAAGACATCCTATCTAATCCCTGAAAAGAATAGGAAACTTGATTTTGTGTAAAGTTAAAATCCCTTTAGAGAACTACTTCAAATATAATAAAGTACCGTAAGTTGATAAATTAATATACTACAGTATAACTTTTTCCTCATTACCTTCTGCTAGTAATTACTGAAAAGATTCAAATGTAATGTAAATGACCTCAATTCTGCAAATGCTTAATCACAATCAGTATATGACCCATTTCTCAACACATCCATTTAAAAATGTATAAAAAAAACGCATATTAAAAAAAAGCACTAAACATTTACTATTACTTTTATCTACACATCTACTATACCTATATGACCCTTCTGGCAACAAAAGAAAAACAAGGAACTAAAACCACTGACTTTTTTTTAATAGAAATTTACTTTTACTTTTAGCACATTTAAAAAATGGTGATAACTTATAATAATTACTTATGTATTGTGTAAACACATGATCTCTATTTATATGCATGTATATATGCAAATGGTTTATATATTATTAATTTGCCAAATATTCTAAGTTGTTCTGTTCCACTGACACAAAGAGGAGTAGATACGTCTTAATGTGCTTTAAATCTTTTGTAATAGACTTCGATACACCTCTTTATTGGGAGTAAATCCTAGTATTCAACCCCAAAAGAATCTTTCATATGCCAGACAAATTCCCAGTTTCAGTTCAGCTATAAAAGCTAAAATATGATACCTGTCCTTGCAGACACAGTAGGCCACAGGATAGCATATGGTCTGTTACAGCTACTGAGGTTTTTAATTATTACTTACATGGGCAGAGAGAATAGTTCAAAGCTACTTCCAACTGAGCATCTTGCTGCCTCTTACATCCATGACAGAAGATGTGTAGTATGCATGGTCCAACCGGATCAAGTGGTGTATATACATCAACTTAAGCCATAACTGTGCTGCAAGCATTGCTGCCCCATAGGTATAGCAATTTTTCTGTTGCTTAGTGATAAAAATACCTTCCCACAGAGAAAACTACTTAGCATCTTTTATGAAACACAAAGGATCCAAAGAAATATTCAGTGACTCTTAAAACTGTAAAACAAAGCAGCTGCCCTAGGATATACTCCACAAACAACTCAAACTGTTAGGACAGTCCTGGTATCAAGTGAACACCAAGCCATAGTGCTGAGTACCAAGCTTTATAGTAGCCATACCCTAGCAAGAGAAGCGACTTTTACCTAAGTCTCTTATTCAACTTCTTAAAACATAGACCTGTCTCTCCCCTCCCTGTCACATCCCCCACCACAAAAGCAGAAGCTCTCAGGACATGAAGTGCTGGGGCTTTGGGACAAGGGACACAAGGAACAAGCCTGGTAACTGAGGGTGTATGGAAGTCCCTAAAGTGCAGGTTTTGTATCAGGGAGATAAGGATGGCTGCATGAGAACAGAAACAGATTTTTTTTTTCCTTAGGTACAACAATTTGGGGAAAAATGTGGGTGACATACAGGATGTTCAGATCATTACTGCTAGTAGGGCACTGAGCTGGAGACACAGCGCTTGGGGGATGCTAGAGAGTGGGAAGATGTGCATGTTTGTGGGGTAGCAAACAGGAGTCAGACTCTACTGCAGAAAGTGAGAAGCGAGCTCTGAAACCGAAATGCTTGGGAAACTGCCACACCAATTTAGTCTTCACACAGGTTTCAATGGATAATAAAAGAATCTTTTTCTTCAAATGGCATAGGAAAAGCCACAGCTCTTCGTTAACTGACTGAATGGTGTTAAGGCGGCACAAAAAAGAACTATGCTTACCTCTTTGTGATACCAGCACATGCAAGCAATTTCAGTTCTGTAGAGACACAGTGGCACATGATCACAGTAAATTAGATCTTTTATTGCTTTGAAGCAGAAACAAATATATAATTTATGTGCATTCATGTATGTAGGCATAATAAACAAACCTCAGGAGAAAAGCATGAACCACTATCCCTTTTAAAAAGTTCAGGTTTTAATTAAATTTCAAAACAAGCAGAGAAGTTACAGAAAACAATGCAGCATAAGCAATTTTTTATCTAATGTAACAGTTGAGAAGACAACCCTTGGTCTTAAAATAATTTTGCCTCTTTTGAAGTGAGTTAAAGTTTTTTATTTAAAGAAAAACTAATAAATGAATAATTTCTTGCTAATATGGTAACAACATCTTCCAGATGGAATTCCAACAGAGTTATGAGGCAATGAAAGTAAAATCTTCAAGAAAAATAGATTTATATTTGTCCTGAATATCTCTTCACTTTGAATTTGAAAGCTTTCTAAACAAAAGATATATGGAGGGTTGTGTACTTACGTTGAAAGATTCCTACTTTTGTCTACCTTCTTAATCTTTGTCTTACAAATTATGAAAATATGGAGACTTAACAATGTCCACCTTTGTAAAATTTTCACATATGTTCATATGTTCAAAAGCTTGGTATCCATGTCACCAGTTCCCCAAAGCATGATGTAGTGGCACACCCGGAAGGCAGATTTCATTTTGGTAGCAATATTTGGAGGTACAAGTGGACAAGGACAAAGGACCAAATATTAGAAGCAAACACATTCCTTTCTTTTTAATCAATATCTTGTTAGTCTGGTGGGTTTGACTCATTAATCTTTCGGTAAGTGAAAAATGAAATAGATTGACCATTACAGCAAAAAATAAAATTGCAAATTAAACTCATTCTAATGAAATTGCTTACAAAGACTGCTACTTCATCACATACAACTTTCATCAACAGAGTTTGGACTACAGAGTACACATTTCTTTGAGGGAATGTATTTAGAGGTAAATTCTGAATCCAAAAGACCTGAAAACAAATTTTCTAAGCTCTTCCTCTTACATTGTGTATACTTTTAAAGCCATGGAAGTTCCACCAAAAAAAGCAAAAGAAAAGTATTGTATTTTGCATTTAACAGCTTCAAACAAACCTGAAATTGAACTTCATATGACTGCTGTGTTGCATCTAAATGATCACTATATTATAGCTGAAATGGGACATACTAAAAAACTCAAAAAATAAAATGCCTAGAGGTTTGCAATGAATTGTTTTTCATTTCTTCAGTAACTGCTGCATAGTGATTGATCTAGGACTGTACAACACAGGAAATTAGCAATTAAGGGCTTCCATGCATCCAGCATTAGAACCTACAAATCCTGTTAACCACAGGAGCAAAATTAGAAGAACAAGAGGAATCAATAAAACTAAAAAGTTTTTATTGTAAGCTGTATGGAATTTGTCCTTTGCTGAAAACCATAAAAAGTCCACACAGACTGCATGCACAAGAGTATTTAATGTAGGATTATAACCCAATTAAGACAACTGTTTCTCTGATTGTGTAATTCTGTCTGTGAATCCCAGGCTGTAATACAAATTTCTTTCTGTTCTCCATAATATAAACTCACGCTTCATGAAAAGACACATTTAGCCTTCCATCTAGGAAAATAATCTTCACAATATAGGTCAAAAGATACATTACAGTTATAAATGAATCTAAAATAAGGTAAACTAAACTAACATATACAACATTAAATGTGAACATCCTCCATATATGTAAATACAGCATTAGCAGTAAAGCCTAACTGATATCCTTGTTTCCTTAAGGAATGCTTGGACCATGTCCCAGAGCACAGAGGAAACAGATTTCCAGCCCAGCATGAGCCATGCCAACCCCAGAACTGGAGGCAGCATCACACACAAGGCTGTGCACGCAAGTTGTGCAAGACTGCAACTTCAAACTCCAAGCCAGCCTGGAGACGGCTGCGCTGTGCCTCTCTACAGGAATAAACATGCCCTTTCTCTGTTCCAACATGAACAAAAGTGCATCTACACTATCATTAATCACGTAAGACTGTTTTGCTTCAGATTTGTCAAAACTAATTCAGGTTTGCTGAATTTAGCAACAGATACAGGATTTATCTAGACTGGGAGAAGAAAAAAAGGTTATATAAACTTAGCGAACATAGCCAGACAAATTATATTGTTAATCCATGCCTAAACAAAAGGTCACTATTAGCTCAGGGTTAACTAAAACTTCTTAGCTAATCTCTGACCTAATTTTGACCTCTGTCTCTTGTTAATTGCAGAAATGTTTCCAGTTAATATATTGGTTAGCTGTGTTTACACCCCCACTTCTGTAGTTTCTTGCCCTGCAGCTCATAAATTAAAGACAAAATATCTTCTTCTAAGACTAATTAGTACCCAATTAGCTCCATGTCATAACCTAGAGTGGAACCAATTAGTAAAGACAAACAATAAGCATTCTAATCTCTTTCATGAAGGAGGCATTTACGAACATGAAGGGACATCAAAACCTTTATTTCACTTTTTTTTTCTCCACATCATAAAATATACTTCACAAAGATAGTAAAAATACGTAATTCTTCTGCTTCTAGCGATTCCCATTAGAAAAAGGTACAGTTATATCATTGTTAGAAGAGAAGAACTGGTTAAAGAATACGAGTAAATCTAATGGATCTGCAATCATGTCAGTAGGTTGTACCCAGACATAAACATTTGGCATTGCATCATACTTCTTACAGGGCTGTTTACACTGAGCTCCTTTAATTCCTTTAGTATCATAACCATTGTATGTCAGGGTATGGGTATGACATACCCATATCTATAAAATGTCCCCTTCTGCAGAAGAGGTTTTTTTTTTTTGCTCAAGTAAAAGTGAAGTACCTGAGTTATGATTCCAAAATGCATTTCTCTACGTTCACTTTTTTTTTTTTTTTTTAAGTTAGAAGTGTTCAGTTTCTGGTAAAAACATGTGAGCTTAATTAAAAATTAAGTCTGAGAGAGAAACCAATCTCAACTGCATTGTAAAATGTATATAAATTTACAAACAGGAATTCTAATAATGTAAGAAATAAAAATCTCAAAGTTAAAAAGAACTATATAAATAGCATGCCTTATGTTCATCTGAACTAATATAAGGAATTACAGTTTGAAAACCTACTGTAATTAGATATTGAAGTTAAAATGCTCAGCAGAAATTCAATAAACTTCTAAATGCTGAAGCCCTACCATTCCATTACATTCGTATTTCTTGTCTTTTCATACTGATAAAAGCTTCTCTAAAGTAAATTTATCCAGTCATACCGAGGATCTTATTTGTCATCCAAGAGATAATGTAACTCTAAATTATGCTCAGAGTTTTCTTCTTCTTTTCTATAGGAAATTAGAAGATGTTCTATCATCCGAACAAAGGCACCTGGCCTACTGTAAAAATGAAAAAGCTTGTCTATTACTGTTTGTCACATTGGTGGATAAACTCTTGCCTATGAAGGGCCTAAAAGTTATTTTATTACAGTACAGTCAACCTTTTGGATCAAATCCAGATTCATATTCATTTGCTAACTGCAAATAAATCCCACTGTACTGTCAGTACAGTTTTCTTATATTTTAACATTATTCACCAAAAGCTCCATTCTTCTGAGTTTGCGCTTATTCTTTGGCATTGGCTTGTCATATAAGCCATTTTTGAGAAGATGCTCCTTGCTGTGATGGATCTGGGCACCATGCTGAAGCTGGAAAGAGCATAAAGCTTGAAGTGGACGGAGTATAGTCTGCAGAAAGATGAAGGGGTGGGGCGAGACAAAAACCCCAACCTTTTAGTAAGCCATTTTAGAGATATTAATTATTGCAGGTTTTGTACTCAAAGACTACTTAAAAATGCTGAGAAAATATAATTTGGATGATAAATGCTGATAAAATATAACCTTTGGACACACAGAGGGCACAGCTGAATAAGAGATGTACTAGAAAGAAGCCACATAGCAGACATACATCAACTTACCTGCTGTCATCTCTTACTCCTTCCCTGGACCCATTCAATCCTGACTTCAGCCCCAGCTACATTACTGTAAGTTATGGCTTTAACTTGACCTTACAATCAATTACTGTAGCTCAGCCAACAAGCTATAATAAAATAAGTAACAATAACTGAGCTGTTTGTGCTTGCATGAAAATACCTTCAGGCAGGGTTTTAGAAAGAGAGAAGGGACTCATGATCAAGGCAGCTGGACTATTATCCTGGAGACTTGACTGTATCCCTGCTTCTGCCTAGCGATACTATGTAGGACTAATGAAGCCACACACACCAAATTTATCTCAAATGTTTCCTAATTGCAGGTTCTTCATTTTCTGCTTGCCTGACTCAATATCATGGGGCTTCATGTGCAGATGTGTAAAGCAATCACAAATGTAACTGCAGACAGCAGGAGCTGATTTTCTACCAAGTAAAATGTGACTCTTCTGAGCACACAGGAAAATCTAATGACTTATATTGGGCATCAAACTAGTGCCCATTTTTAACTTCTGTGGCTCTCGACTTCAGCTCACCATTTTATATGCTGGGAATAGCATTCACTTAATCCAGAGAGGGTATAAAAAAGTGCACAAATGTTTATGAAGCCTTGCTACTGCAAAATTTATAGAAGCACCTTTGAGAAACTGAGAATTTTGTCTTTGAAAAGTAGGCTGGGCCAATTCTAACTGGTAGCGATAAAACAGAATACAGTACTGGGAATTGTAGACACTAACAAAACATTCACCCTGGACACAAGTCAGAAATCCTAATGAAGAAAAAATATGCCAATGTTTTCCTAGCACATCAAAGGAAAAAGTAAATATATGAAACCCACTTTAGTTTCAGTATTTCTACTTTTTCATGGGTTTAACTTCTACAATAAATAATTACCTTCTTTCAACATAAAAGCATATGATAGCTGCACTGTCATAAAAGACACACAAGTTTCTAGAAAAGTTTCTTTACACAGAGTTCCAATTTCTCAGCCATATTTTCTTGTATGGCCACACACTTTGTCCCAGTCTGGTTCTAAATGCAATTGATTTAATGCTGAGGTGACTCTATAGCGTCACAGAGGCAGACACAGTGGTGGCATACTCTATACTATGGCAACTGCAGAAGCAATTTTTGACCTGGGAACCTTTTTTAGTAGGCAAAGGTCAAGTTACAAAATATTCATTATCTGATGGAGAGAAATATGAGCATCCACCTCAGGGTGGACACTAGAATGTAGTCAACACATGGATGAGCTTTAAATCTCTTTCACAGACCCTTCTGTACTACGTTCTGGGAACACAGTCAGATTGCAGACCTGGGTCTGTGTTGCAAAACTACTTGCAGGTCTTTTTCAAAAGGCTTATTAAATTGATATTACTAATGTCAGCAACAAAAGATTAAGAAGGACATTATCTTAATAACCTCTTCCATCACAGACTAGGGGGATCACAACTTGCAATGAAAAGGCTAATGTCCAATTACTGTTCTCTGACCTGGGCTAAACTGAAACTCAAGAACTATTAAGTCCCAAATTCCTCCAATGACACGTAAGAGTTGTGAGCTGGCTGGTAGGAAGACATAACCCAGTGGGTTGCATTCCATGGCTGCAGGAGTGTGGGAGGTCAGTGGGACAGGCTTACAAAAGCATTTTATCTTCTCACTAGCTGCGAGGGGATATTCAGATCATCTCTGCCACCTAGTTTTTGCAGAAGACAACTTACTACTTTTCATGCAGTAATATACTCAATTGCCTATCTCCAACTGGATCAGCTTTTGGATTTTTGAGAGTAAAAGATCACCTCGCTGTGCTTTGACTTCGGAGTATCATTTAAAAATATGGATCTATTAAAAAAGATAATGATTATTTATTATCCAGTAAATATTCTGAGACCAAGACATACTAAAAAGGAAGTTAATCCTACCTGACGCTAACTAAATGAAACATTTTAAAGCCTAGCACCAGTTATTCTCAATTACACCTGTCAGCCCAGTAATTTTAAATTCAGATCTTAACTGAAGAAGTTAACTATAAATTTGAAGGTAGTTAAATACTTTAATATCCTACGTAAGAGAGATAGAAACTTTACTGATACTAATCTCCAAATTTTCTTAAGTGTCTCAGGTCTG
The DNA here is from genome assembly GCF_000687285.1 of Phaethon lepturus. Classification (NCBI taxonomy): domain Eukaryota; kingdom Metazoa; phylum Chordata; class Aves; order Phaethontiformes; family Phaethontidae; genus Phaethon; species Phaethon lepturus. The sequence continues at coordinate 11,371 of NW_010512296.1, forward strand.
GAAAATACTTTACAACAAGTTGTATCCGAAGGTATTTTACAAATTCCCAAGAGCCTCAACTTACAGTAACTGAAGTAATACCATTCCCCACTATTAGAATATGAAGAGACTGGTGAAAATATCTGAATGTTTCTATGACTATTTTCTGCTCAACTGAAGTAAATAAACGTTTTAAGGTGTGCATACATATACGCCACCTCCTAACACATACTATAGGATGTATGATTTAAAATTAATAAACTCTCTTGATTTTAAGTGGCTTCAGGTTTTATGTATCAATAGGAAAAAGCACAAGAGAGTCAATGGCACAAAGCATTTGAGACCCAGCTCAAAAATTACATTCCAAATACTGCTTGCCACATTATTCAGTCCTAATGAATCACTAATCAACTAAATAATCATCATGCTTTTCTGTCTTCATGAAAATTAGACATCAGAGTGATTATAGGCTATAATCTCTGACACATTTACTGATATCTTCCTTTGCCACAAAATACTAATCATACTTTAGACTGAGTATAACTTCGGTAACATGAGTGCAACATGTAAATCACATACATTACAGCAACTGAACTAATAACAACTGAAATTTTTAATAGTAAACTGTTAATTACAGTTAATTAACATAGTACATAAACCAAAGTAGTTTTCAATACACTGTAGTTAAAAAATACCCAAAAGAAAACTCTTTAAAAAAAGAAAATCAATCTAGTACGTTACATTTGTACAATTTAGTATATTACACGTGCTTTATATTACATAAGCTTTTTTGCTACATATTACATAAGCTTTGCAATAAGAAATGTCAAGCTAACTTAGAAAAACATCACAGGAAGAGATAACTACAACAGCGTACCTCTGCAACATACACAGTAGTACTTCTATTTGTTTTGGGCTAAACCTCCAACTGTCATCTCTACAGATTTTTATTCTGTATTGTGGCAAGCACAGCATATATTTGGTGTCTTATAAACCAACTTTTTTAAAAAAGTAATGTACAGGTGAAGAGAATCAGAGTCACTCCTGTCATATTTAGAATCAGAGGAAGAAGTGTGCAAGAAAGTACTACAGGATGAGAGAATGTGATGGGAAGTAAGAATGAGGTAGAAGGAAAGAAGGAACTGGACTGCTGAGTTAAAAATGCATAAAACATACAAGGCAGAAACAGTGAACAGAAAAGACAAATGGAAAAAAGAAGGAATAGGCAAAGGGAGATAGAGTAACAAGTACAGGAAAATGGGAACTCAAATTCCAAGACAAATGAATCTGAAGACTGCACAGTGAAACTTGTAAAAGTGGAAGTGTCTCTCTGGAGAAAGCACTAGACAACTAAAGAAAAGGAAGGGAAGAAAAAAAACACAAGGAAAAAAAGGAAGCACGGAGATGGTTTGGGAAGGTAGAAGTTGTTTTCAATAAGCAATCTATTACTCCATACACAAAATGGGCTAGCATTAATAAAATCTGAAGAAAAATGGTTTCTATTAGTATATTCTTGTTTGAGTTTGCTATGCAACAGAGCCATTACAAAGTCATTAAGATTTTGACTGTGAAATGTGACATTAGTAGCTAAATACCTTCGCTGTCCCTCTACTAACATAAAAGAAAAACTCAGGTGTTTAAAATTACATACCTCTTGTATACTTTTATTTTTTTCCATGATAGTAAGAGCAACAGCTGCACATTCAAGTGTAGACAGACAGGTGTTTGTTGGCTGTGTACGAATTACATATTGGCTTGAAATGTTGGTTTTTAACTGCACCTGAAAAATAGCAAACTCTACTAAAATAAACAGGTCAGTGTAGCAAAGAGGATACTTCTTCCCTACAAAAAACAAAACGCAACCCCTTCCCTCTGTAGTCAGTTCCCTTCTTTCCTTTTTGCTGCTTTGTCTCCCAGGAGCCTATGACCTTATGCTACTGTTAAGTATAATACTATAATACCATAATACCTGTGAGTCACCATCAGAGACAAGAATTGCACATTTGTTATTGTAGAAACTTGTAAAGAAAATATAATTGTTTGTTAGAGAAAGACTAAGTGAAATTTTAGCGACCAACTTCAGTTGCCACAGATACCTATAACAAAAATAAAATTATCCACCTATGCTCGTTTTATTACACCTTCTAAACACACACACAATCCCATACAATGTACAATGACTGTATAGTCACTGACACTATATACCTTGGTTAAATACTATTTATCAAGTTCGGAATGAAAGACTTTTAGAAACTACATTTATTCATATAATGTACTAGGTCATGACTAGAACTATTTGCTTACCTAAATCATGTTTGAAAATGATTTATGGGCTCTGCCTCAAGTGATAACCACTCTATACTATCTCACAAATTAAAGGTTTTTAAGAAAAATAAATATAATGCAGCCACTACACTGCCCATTTTATCAGCTCTGAAAGCTTTTACTGTGTTTATAAACAGCAGTTGAAATATCATAGAATTTACATTACTAGACTTTGTGTGAAAATTCAAATTTTTTCCTTTACTCCTAAAATTTCCATCTCCACGTATGTTTAAAATATAGTTTTCCAAACAAGTTAATGTTTTAGCAACATTATCACTATTCTTAACTAAAAATTATCAGTCCCTTTAAAAAAAAAATAGTAGTACAGTACAATAAACCCTAAGGAATTATTATAAAGAACAACTCAATTTTCTTTTTTTTTTTTCATCTCATCCCAGCAATCGTCTTTTATTTTTCCTCTTTGTCAAAGAAATGAGTAACTGTTCCCAACGGCCGTCATAATATTGCTCCCACTCTGTTTGCCAGAGGTTTTTCAGCTTTTGTCACTTCATTCAGTATTTTCTTGCTTCTCTTTTCCCATTCTTCCTTTTATTAGTAATGCTTCATTTTCCTTCATCACTTTTACAGGCAATCACCCATTCTTAAAAGTTCAAGATATCTCATTTATAAAAAGGAAACTCGAAGCTGCTGAAGAAACATGAAGAGTAAGATCAAATTCCAGTGCTTTACATGATCCCAATGTAATGGGAATTAAAAATAAATAAATAAAAAGAAGGCGACAAGAGAAGAGGAAAGCCATTCTGGAAAGGACAAATAAGTTAGCTATAGAAGTTCAATATACTCAAATATAGGAAACAACAGAAAAATGTACCTTTGTGACAGAAAGTCCTAACTTGTTTATCAAAGGAAACTTTTTTTTTTTAAAATGCTAGTCTTGTTATTGGGTAGGCTTGAAGAAGCAAAACATGCATATTTCAGAATGTTTTAAAAATTTCCAGCAAGGATTGTTTAGTTTGGAGAGATCACTTTCAACAGCCAAAGAATACAAACTTGGGTTGAGGTACTGAATGCGTGAGATGAGAAAATGAATGCGTGTTTGTGCTATAAAGAATATAGCATACTAACATTATGATTTTTGTATTTTAGAAAAAAACATTTGTATTCTTTCCACAACTTTCACAACAACACAGCAGGTGTCATTTTAATTAAATTATTTTAAAATCACGTCTCCCAAAATCCATTTTGCCCCCTTGAGTGAAGATCAATGTTTTTCCTATTTTAAGGCTGCTTACCATAATAATTACCTGGAATGCATTGTAGTTTTAATCAGGTTATACAGTTATCAACTGTTAATTAAGCTGAAAATGCACCAGTGGCCTCAAAGCACATATAAATATATCTTTCCTGAATATACTTACTATTCTTGGATATTTGAAAGTAATAGTTACAGGTGATGATGTATACAGTTATTTCCTGCAAATTCAATGGTCAGCTCCACTTAAAACTAATTTTCATTTTCTGCAGCTATTTAGCATATTCCTGCAAACGAATTGGCACTATGTATGACAAATTACTCAATGACTGCCTATTACTTACTATAAAGTTGAACCTGATATTTTGTATTTAAAGCCAAGATAGTTGATGGAGTTGATTATTCCATGTCTCCATCTCCATATCCATGACTCAAGATCCTTAGTCTCTAGATCTGTACTTTGACTGTCAAAAGAAAAGAATTTATACCTAGCACCTCATTACCAGATTATTAGCTATTACACTGTACTGAAAGCCGATCATACAATCTTTAATTTATAGTCATAGTGTAGAACTTTGATTTACTGTATAAAAGATATTAAGAATTACTTGGCTATTCAACAGCAAATTCAGTCCATGTGCTGGGGAACAGATCCAGGGCAGATTCAAGAATTGAGCTGGTGGATACATACTAGCCTTTATGAACCACCATCTTCAATTTGGTATTGAAAAATCAAAAAGAGAATAAATTGATTTAGGAGAGAAAATGTAATTTCATTACATACACTGATGTCCAAATTCTACATTTGGATGTTTCTACATCCAAAAGAAAATTAAAATTAAATTCAAATAATACTTTCATTTGTTGTTCCTCAAGGTTTGCTTTTTTTTTATGCTCCCTTTACTGGGACCATGTATGGATCTCCATCATGACAGAGTAGGAAGGCTAGTTATTTCAAGTACACAGTTATTCCAAGTTTCACACACTGGAAGAAGTTTTTAGTCCCTACTTAAAAATTCCTAGTCAGGTATTAAAAACCAGGGTAAACTCAGTCCATTATTTCTCCAGCATGTATCCTGAGCAGCAGAGCAGAAACATATCCACAATTTGTCTCTACAGCTGACAACCACATTCTTTATAAAGTCTCTCTGCAGAGGTTGAGGGAAACCACCTCATGGACTACCTGCAGGCACACTGGCTTTCCCCTCTTCAGACACAGATGACTTTTAATGCCTTAAAGCTTTTTTCTGTAGGAGCTGGGAATAGTTCTGTCTGCTGGTTTCTATACTTCATTTCTTGGGGCTCATGCTGAAAAAAATCTTTTAATCACAGAATCACAGAAACACTAGGTTGGAAAGGACCTTCAAGATCATCAAGTCCAACCATTAATCCAGCGCCACCATGTCCCCTAGACCATGTCCTGAAGCGCCACATCCACACGTTTCTTGAACACTTCCAGAGATGGCGACTCCACCACCTCCCTGGGCAGCCTGTTCCAATGCCTGACCACCCTCTCAGTGAAGAAATTTTTCCTAATATCCAATCTAAACCTCCCCTGGCGCAACTTGAACCCATTTCCTCTTGTCCTATCACTAGTTACTTGGGAGAAGAGGCCAACACCCTCGTCGCCACAACCCCCTTTCAGGTAGTTGTAGAGAGCGATGAGGTCTCCTCTCAGCCTCCTCTTCTCCAGACTAAACAACCCCAGGTCCCTCAGCCGCTCCTCATAAGACTTGTGCTCCAGACCCCTCACCAGCTTCGTTGCCCTTCTCTGGACACGCTATTATCATAATTCCAGAGAAAGGAAAATTATTAATGATTGCAAGACAACTTCTGTGGAAGAAAAGCTGCCTGCACTCCACCTTACACTGTGGAGCCAAAAAGTCTGCAAGTGCAGCTCTCAAACAGATGACGTTGTATGAAAGGGCAACTTTCCCTTTCTAGCAGCAACAGCAGCAGCAATCAAATTTCTTCTTTCCTGGGAAGAGTGAGAGAGGATGGAAACAAGGGGTCCCCATCCATTTTTCTGAAAAATGACATATTCACTGGGATGAGATGAAAATACCACAGACAGATTGCACAGTGGTAGAGAACAGTGAAAGAATACCTGACCAGGACAACTCCCAGCTGCAGTTTGTCACTTAGGCTTCTTTCAAGAAACATGCATTTTACTCTACTCTTTACTCCAGAGAGGCACAATATCTAAATAAAAGATCCTTAGTCACCTGACATACACTCAGGGTAGCCTTTGTCTACCATAAATTGGATAGACTCACCAAACAACTGATTGTCTATCAGAAACTAGGTACACTAACTGAAAGAATAAAACAGAATCACAGAATCACTAGGTTG
>NW_010512297.1:0-2315 GCF_000687285.1 Phaethon lepturus
CCGGCGCTGTCGGCACCCTCTCCAGATTGCCGGGGAGGGCACAGCGGGGGGCTCCGGGTCTTTGTTCTGCACCCATCTCAGTAGCCACCTCCTTGCTCCCGTGCAAGGTGCTGTGCGAAAACCCAGAGAAGGTGAAAGGGACGCGGGTGAGAAAGTCGCGCCTTTCTGCGGCCAGCATTTTCAGGGGAATGCATTCCCAGGGCAAACAGAACCCGCTGGATGGAATAGCTATGAGAAATGGATTTTCATGAATTTTTTATCCAAAGTAACGGAGTTCTTCTATGCAGTGTAAATGGTGCTATGAAAATGTAAAGTTCATTAGCAAGCTGTGTATTTTTTTATCCACTTGAATGTAATTTAGAGATTATATACTGTAATAGGATTTATAACATTATACTGTTTAATCTTTATGGTTTTACAAACATGTTAAGTACAGTTGGCAGAACCTACTGCTTGCCTTCAACATAAGGGTGCCCTAACATAAGCAAGCAAGCAACACACGCTTATCTACAGAACTTTTGTTTCTTTTATTGGCATTAATGGAATTAAAGAAATCTTTGTAAGCAGTGTAGAATACAAACCTGTTGAATTCAGCATCTTTCTTTCAAAGATAAAGTGGTCCTGGTTTGAGGGAAATATCTAGCAGATATGGAGGGTATTTGTATCTTCATGTCAGCAAGCTGCTATGCTTGAGCAAGTGTTTTAAAAAGCAACTTAGGAAGTACCCGTTAGGTAGGGCAAAAACAGTATTCATCTGGAACCAGGGGGATGAAAGTGCTTTACTGTCTTGCAGCATATGAAGCTCTAAACTAAATGGTTTGGGAACAAGTAATTTATCGTTTACAGCCTAGAGGTATAAGCAAAGTGAAAGAACAAAAATTTGAGAAAGGCCAGTGAAAGCAGAGGGTACCAGATGATGTAGTACAGCATGCTTTTTAATGAGTATTAAAATACTAGTCCAGGTCAAGCCATCCTTCCTCAGTACAAAATACTTCTAGGCATTCCTTTACGCTTTTGTCTTTTCTAAAATATATCTCTTTAGTTTGCTTTTTAACACTTAAAATATCCCACAAAGATAAGCTTCTGCAGCGTTTCATATTACCTAGGATTCAGCACCTCATCTGCCCCTTTCTTGTGCCAAAAAAAAAAAAAACCACCAAGCACTTTCCCGTAGACCTAATTTTGAGGTACCCCATCTCACTTGGTTTTTGGATGGATGCAGAGAGCTGTGCTTTTCTTTCCTGTCTTCCTGTCCTGAGCAGCTGCTGAGAGATTGCCAACTCAGCCAGATGTTCTTGCCAGGTATTCCTCGTCCTTAATAAGGTGTGGATTATGTTTACTTTGTGATGAGTTGCAGTCACTGATAGTAGTTAAAAGAGATATGATGATGCTTCCTGTGCTGTCATGTTGAGCATGAACCATCTTCTTAGGAAAAAGGAAAACCTTCCAAACGCTTGTTTGTTTTCTTGTTAGACATTTTGATAAATGTGTTAGAGAGGAGGGGTTTAAGAAAATGTGCTGAGCTTAGTGTAATGCACCTTTCAATAAGGTGCCTTTACCTGAGGACAGTTGTGTGCTGTGCTAAGTCTTATTTGTGTGCAAGCTAGTTATTAAACCATATTAAACCATTAGAAATACAGAGGTGATGTAGAAATATGAACTGTATTCGCATTCTGTCATTGTTGTATTTTCACAACAATTAATCAGGCACTACACCCTCAAAGGCTGTAAATTTCACACTTGATTTTGAGACACAGTGCTGTTTTTCCCCCATTTAAGTCTACATTGAAAAATCATGGAAATGCTACTGATCTGCTGAAATACAGTATATTTTTGAGAGAGAGAGATGAGCAATGAGGATATCTGTGTAGATGACAAGGTGTGTCTCATGGAATATAAAACACAGTTTCAACATTAATCCGCTGTAGCTTATTATAAACCAGGTAGTAGTGACTTGAAGAGCTTAGCCTACACCAAGGGCAGGTTGCAGCCCTTCACACGCAGCAGAGAAGCAGAACAAGCCTTGCCTGTTCAGCTTGACAGGGCTTTTTGTGAAGTGCTGGAAATTAGGGAAATTTAGAAGCTGGGGATAAATTTTCCTCTTCTTCCACCCAGAATGGTTTACGGGTTGCAAGCTTTTGCTTTTTAAAAAAAAACGCCGTATAATATATGTGATATATCAAAAGCAGTGTGTAACCATCTAGAAATACGGATACCCGCTTCGCAAAAATCGAAGTCGAAACCAGCTCCACACTAAAAAGTGGCATTCACAGCATGAGTACCTACGGCAATGGGAGAGGAGCGCCCGCACGCCG